>NC_091977.1:352593576-352778124 GCF_044704955.1 Pristiophorus japonicus
CCCCCCAATCTCCAACTCCTTCCCCCTCCCCCCCCATCTCCTTCTCCTTCCCCCTCCCCCCCAATCTCCTTCTCCTTCCCCCTCCCCCCCAATCTCCTTCTCCTTCCCCCTCCCCCCCAACTCCCTTCTCCTTCCCCCTCCCCCCCAATCTCCTTCTCCTTCCCCCTCCCCCCCAATCTCCTTCTCCTTCCCCCTCCCCCCAATCTCCTTCTCCTTCCCCCTCCCCCCCAATCTCCTTCTCCTTCCCCCTCCCCCCCAATCTCCTTCTCCTTCCCCCTCCCCCCCAATCTCCTTCTCCTTCCCCCTCCCCCCCAATCTCCTTCTCCTTCCCCCTCCCCTCGGACCCCCCAATCTCCTTCTCCTTCCCCCTCCCCCCCAATCTCCTTCTCCTTCCCCCTCCCCCCCAATCTCCTTCTCCTTCCCCCTCCCCCCCAATCTCCTTCTCCTTCCCCCTCCCCCCCAATCTCCTTCTCCTTCCCCCTCCCCCCCAATCTCCTTCTCCTTCCCCCTCCCCCCCAATCTCCTTCTCCTTCCCCCTCCCCCCCAATCTCCTTCTCCTTCCCCCTCCCCCCCAATCTCCTTCTCCTTCCCCCTCCCCCCCAATCTCCTTCTCCTTCCCCCTCCCCCCCAATCTCCTTCTCCTTCCCCCTCCCCCCCAATCTCCTTCTCCTTCCCCCTCCCCCCCAATCTCCTTCTCCTTCCCCCTCCCCCCCAATCTCCTTCTCCTTCCCCCTCCCCCCCAATCTCCTTCTCCTTCCCCCTCCCCCCCAATCTCCTTCTCCTTCCCCCTCCCCCCCAATCTCCTTCTCCTTCCCCCTCCCCCCCAATCTCCTTCTCCTTCCCCCTCCCCCCCAATCTCCTTCTCCTTCCCCCTCCCCCCCAATCTCCTTCTCCTTCCCCCTCCCCCCCCAATCTCCTTCTCCTTCCCCCTCCCCCCCAATCTCCTTCTCCTTCCCCCTCCCCCCCAATCTCCTTCTCCTTCCCCCTCCCCCCCAATCTCCTTCTCCTTCCCCCTCCCCCCCAATCTCCTTCTCCTTCCCCCTCCCCCCCAATCTCCTTCTCCTTCCCCCTCCCCCCCCAATCTCCTTCTCCTTCCCCCTCCCCCCCAATCTCCTTCTCCTTCCCCCTCCCCCCCAATCTCCTTCTCCTTCCCCCTCCCCCCCAATCTCCTTCTCCTTCCCCCTCCCCCCCAATCTCCTTCTCCTTCCCCCTCCCCCCCAATCTCCTTCTCCTTCCCCCTCCCCCCCAATCTCCTTCTCCTTCCCCCTCCCCCCCAATCTCCTTCTCCTCCCCCCTCCCCCCTCCCCCCCAATCTCCTTCTCCTTCCCCCCCCCCTCAATCTCCTTCTCCCCCCTCCCTCCCCCTTCTCTCGCTGTCAGAAACACAGATACTGACAGACAGAGAATGAGAGAGACACAGACAGACCGAGAGATAGAGACACTGACAGAGACATACTGGGGGGGGTATCCCAGCACGCTGTTGGAGGGCTCCCGGTGCTGCAGTCGGTAAGTAGAAATTTTTTTATTTATTGATTTAAAAAAAATAATTTCTTATAAATTTTTTTTGGTTGATTTATTGATGTATTTATCATTTATTATTGATGATGGCTCTTTATTTGTAAAACTGAAGTGTTTAATGTTTGTAAACTTCCCTTCAAACCCCCCCCCCCCCACCATTCCCTACGCCTGATTTGTAACCTACGCCTGATTTTCTAAAGTGTAGACAAGGTTTTTTCGAGCGTACAAAAATCTTCACTTAACTCCGTTCTAAGTTAGTTTGGAGTAAGTTTTCACTGCCGAAACTTTGAAAACAGACGTAAGTGGCCGGACACACCCCCTTTTGAAAAAAAAATTCTGTTCCAAACTGTTCTAACTGACTAGAACTGGAGCAAACTAAATGACGAGAATTCCAATTTCTAAGATACTCCGTTCTACACCAGTTGCTCGTAAAAATCAGGAGCAAATCATGTGGAAACTTGGGGCCAGGGAGTGGTTGATGCAAATAGTATAGATGCATTTAAGGGTAGGCTAGACAAGCATATGATGGAGAAGGGAATAGAGGGATACGCTGATCGAGTTAGATGAGTAAGAGGTTCGAATGGAGCATAAATGTCGGCATTGACTGGGCCGAGTGACCTGTTTTTGTGCTGTATTTTTGGTGTAATTCTATATAACTGTTCTCTGCTATGCATCTGTATAACACAGTACATTAAGACTTCATAGACCTGTGTTGCTTTGGAGAGCTGAATGGTTTGCACAATTTTTATGTTTTGACATTTCCAAATAAAATGGGAAATGTCTGGTTTAATTCTTCATAAACAACGTTCAATCAGTCCTCAGTGTTTTGATTTTTGCTTTTAGCCTGATTATCCGAGGTGATAAGGATGAACATGCTGTGTTGTGTAGTGAGGATAAAACTTACAATCTGAAGATGGCTGATACATCAAACATGTTGCTCATCATACCTGATTGCAGAACCCCTGATCAGCTTCCATCCGACTCAAGCACAGAACATTTGATACACTGTCAGGTGAAGCTTATTGACTTCTTAAAGGGGCACTTAACTCTGTGTATGCACACGTGTGTATTGAGATACAGATGGGTTTAAAAAATATAATTCTCCAAATGTGGGTGTTGCTAGCACAGCCGTCATTTCTTCCCCCATTCCTAGTTGTCCTGTGAAGCTGGTGGTGGGACTAATTTGATGCAATGGAATGGCTTACTAGGTCACTTCAGAGGGCAGTTAAGAGCCAACCATGACTGGAGTCACACATAGATCAGATCAGGTTAGGATGGCAGCTTTTATTCCCTAAAGTGAATTAGTGAGCTGGTTGGGTTTCACATTCTTAAATGTTGCCTCCTCCTCCTCCTCCCTCTGGGCCCCCCCCACCCCACTCCCCAAAAAATGTTATAACATGTACATCATGGGATGGCCTAGCCACTTGAAGTTAGTTATAAAATAATTGCTCCAGTATTGTTAGCAAGTGGTCAGGCTCTGTAATTCTAAAAAAACTTGTTCGAGATGTGGGCGTCGCTGGCAAGGCCAGCAATTATTACCCAACGATAATTGCCCTTAGAATGTGCTGCTGAGCCACTGCATTGAACCGCTGCAGACCCTGTAGTGAAGATACTCCCACAGTGCTGTTGGGGAGGGAGTTCCGTGATTTTGACCTACTGACGATGAAGGAACAGTCAGGGTGGTGTGTAACTTGGACGGGAGCTTCCAGGTGATGGTGTTCCCATGCGCCTGCTGCCCTTGTCTTTCTAGGCAGTAGAGGTCGCAGGTTTGGGAGGTGCTGCTGAAGAACCATGGTAAGTTGCTGCATTACATCTTGCAGATGGTACATACTGCAACCACGGTGCGCTAGCGGTGGAGGGAGTGAATGTTTAAGGTGATTGATGAGGTGCCAATCAAGCGGGCTGCTTTGTCCTGGATGGGGTTGAGCTTCTTAAGAGTTGTTGGAGCTGCACTCATCCAGGCAAGTGGAGAGTATTGCATCACACTCCTGACTTGTGCCTTGTAGATGGTGGAGAGGTTTTGGGGAGTCAGGAGGTGAGACACTTGCTGCAGAATACCCAGCCTCTGACCTTGTTACCACATTATTTATGTGGCTGGTCCGTTAAATTTCTGGTCAATGGTGACCCCCAGGATGTTGATGGTGGGGGATTCAACGATGCTAATCGAAACATAGAAAATAGGTGCAGGAGTAGGCCATTCGGCCCTTTGAGCCTGCACCACCATTCAATACGATCAGGGCTGATCATTCACCTCAGTACCCTTTTCTTGCTTTCTCTCCATACCCCTTGATCCCTTTAGCCGTAAGGGCCATATCTAACTCCCTCTTGAATATATCCAATGAACTAGCATCAACAACTCTGCAGTAGGGAATTCCACAGGTTAACAACTCTCTGAGTGAAGAAATTTTTCCTCATCTCAGTCCTAAATGGCTTACCCCTTATCCTTAGACTGTGTCCCCTGGTTCTGGACTTCCCCAACATCGGGAACATTCTTCCTGCATCTAACCTGTCCAGTCCCGTCAGAATTTTATATGTTTCGATGAGATCCCCTCTCATCTTTCTAAACTCCAGTGAATACAGGCCCAGTCGATCCAGTCTCTCCTCATATGTCAGTCCTGCCATCCCGGGAATCAGTCTGGTGAACCTTCGCTGCACTCCCTCAATAGCAAGAACGTCCTTCCTCAGATTAGGAGACGAAAACTGAACACAATATTCCAGGTGAGGACTCACTAAGGCCCTGTACAATTGCAGTAAGACCTCCCTGCTCCTATACTCAAATTCCCTAGCTATGAAAGCCAACATGCCATTTGCCTTCACCGCCTGCTGTATCTGCATGCCAACTTTCAATGACTGATGTACCATGACACCAGGTCTCGTTGCACCTCCCCTTTTCCTAATCTGCCGCCATTCAGATAATATTCTGCCTTTGTGTTTTTGCCACCAAAGTGGATAACCTCACATTTATTTACATTATACTGCATCTGCCATGCATTTGCCCACTCACCTAACCTGTCAAAGTCACCCTGCAGCCTCTTGGCATCCTCCTCACAGCTCACACTGCCACCCAGCTTAGTGACATCTGCAAACTTGGAGATATTACACTCAATTCCTTCGTCTAAATCATTAATATATATTGTAAATAGCTGGGGTCCCAGCACTGAGCCCTGCGGCACCCCACTAGTCACTGCCTGCCATTCTGAAAAGGACCCGTTTATCCCGACTCTCTGCTTCCTGTCTGCCAACCAGTTCTCTATCCATGTCAATACATTATCCCCAATACCATGTGCTTTAATTTTGCACACCAATCTCCTGTGTGGGACCTTGTCAAAAGCTCTTCGAAAGTCCAAATACACCACATCCACTGGTTCTCCCTTGTCCACTCTACTAGTTACATCCTCACAAAATTCTAGAAGATTTGCCAAGCATGATTTCCCCTTCATAAATCCATGCTGACTTGGACCGATCCTGTCACTGCTTTCCAAATGTGCTGCTATTTCATCTTTAATAATTGATTCCAACATTTTCCCCACTACTGATGTCAGGCTAACCGATCTATAATTACCCGTTTTCTTGCTTCCTCCTTTCTTTAAAAAGTGGTGTCACATTAGCTACTCTCCAGTCCATAGGAACTGATCCAGAGTCGATAGACTGTTGGAAAATGATCACCAATGCATTCATTATTTCTAGGGCCACTTCCTTAGTCTACATCCCAGAGTACTTATCAGGCTCCAGGGATTTATCGACCTTCAATCCCATCAATTTCCCTAAGACGATTTCCTTCAGTTCCTCCTTCTCACTAGACCCTCGGTCCCCTAGTATATCCGGAAGGTTATTTGTGTCTTCCTTCGTGAAGACAGAACCAAAGTATTTGTTTAACTCGTCCGCCGTTTCTTGTTCCCCATTTATAAATTCACCTGAATCTGACTGCAAGGGACCGACGTTTGTCTTCACTAATCTTTTTCTCTTCACATATCTATAGAAGCTTTTAGTCAGTTTTTATGTTCCCAGCAAGCTTCCTCTCATACTCTTTTCCCCCTCCTAATGAACCCCTTTGTCCTCCTGCTGTATTATAAAATTCTCCCAGTCCTCAGGTTTGCTGCTTTTTCTGGCCAATTTATATGCCTCTTCCTTGGATTTAACACTATCCTTAATTTCCCTTGTTACCCACGGTTGAGCCACCTTCCCCGTTTTATTTTTACTCCAGACAGGGATGTACAATTGTTGAAGTTCATCCATGTGACCTTTAATTATTTGCCATTACCTATCCACCGTCAACCCTTTAAATATCACTCGCCAGTCTATTCTAGCCAATTCACGTCTCATACCATCGAAGTTACCTTTCCTTAAGTTCAGGACCCTAGATTCTGAATTAACTGTGTCACTCTCCATCTTAATAAAGAATTCTACCATATTATGGTCACTCTTCCCCAAGGGGCCTCGCACAACAAGATTGCTAATTAGTCCTTTCTCATTACACATCACCCAGTCTAGGATAGCCAGCCCTCTAGTTGGTTCCTCGACACATTGGTCTAGAAAACCATCCCTAATACACTCCAGGAAATCCTTCTCCACCGCATTGCTACCAATTTGGTTAGCCCAATCAATATGTAGATTAAAGTCGCCCATGATAACTGCTGTACCTTTATTGGACGCATCCCTAATTTCCTGTTTCATGCCATCCCCAACCTCACTGCTACTGTTTGGTGGGCTGTACACAACTCCCATTCGCGTTTTTTGCCCTTCGCAGCTCTACCCATACAGATTCCACATCATCCAAGCTAATGTCCTTCCTTACTATTGTGTTAATTTCCTCTTTAACCAGCAACGCCACCCCACCTCCTTTTCCTTTCTGTCTATCCTTCCTGAATGTTGAATACCTCTGGATGTTGAGTTCCCAGCCTTGGTCACCCTAGAGCCATGTCTCCGTGATGCCAGTTACATCATATCCGTTAACAGCTATCTGCGCAGTTAATTCGTCCACCTTATTACGAATATTTCTCGCATTGAGGCACTGAGCCTTCAGGCTTGTCTTTTTAACGCACTTTTTGCCCCTTTAGAATTTTGCTGTAATGTGGCCCTTTTTGCTTTTTGGCTTGGGTTTCCCTGCCCTCCATTTTTACTTTTCTTCTTTCTATCTTTTGCTTCTGCCCCCATTCTACTTCCCTCTGTCTCCCTGAATTGGTTCCCATCCCCCTGCCCTATTAGTTTAACTCCTCCCCAACAGCACTAGCAAACACTCCCCCTAGGACATTGGCTTCGGTCCTGCCCAGGTGCAGACCATCCGGTTTGTACTGGTCCCACCTCCCCCAGAACCGGTTCCAATTCCCCAGGAATTTGAATCCCTCCCTTCTGCACCACTCCCCAAGCCACGTATTCATCTGAGCTATCCTGCGATTCCTACTCTGATTAGCACGTGGCACTGGTAGCAATCCTGAGATTACTATTTTTGAGGTCCTACTTTTTAATTTAGCTCCTAGTTCCCTAAATTCATCTTGTAGGACCTCATCCCATTTTTACCGATATGCACCATGACAACTGGCTGTTTACCCTCCCCCTTCAAAAGGTCTTGCAGCCGCTCCGAGACATCCTTGACCCTTGCACCAGAGAGGCAACATACCATCCTGGAGTCTCGATTGCGGCCGCAGAAACGTCTATCTATTCCCCTTACAATAGAATCCCCTACCACTATAGCTCTTCCATTCTTTTTCCTGCCCTCCTGTGCAGCAGAGCCACCCGCGGTGCCATGAACTTGGCTGCTGCTGCTCTTCTCTGATGAGTCATCCCCCTCAACAGTACCCAAAGCGGTGTATCTGTTTTGCAGGGGGATGACCGCAGGGGACCCCTTTACTACCTTCCTTCCACTGCTCTTCCTGTTGGTCCCCCATCCCCTATCTGGCTGTGTAACCTTTACCTGCGGTAAGACCAACGTGCTAAACGTGCTATTCACGATATCTTCGGCATCGCGCATGCTCCAAAGTGAATCCACCTGCAGCTGCAGTGCCGCAATGCGGTCTGTCAGGTGCTGCAGCCGGATACACTTCCCGCACATGTAGTCGTCAGGGACACTAGAAGCGTCCCTGACTTCCCACATAGCAAAGAAGAGCTTGGCACGTGTCTGAGCTCTCCTGCCATGACTTAACCCTTAGATTAACTTAATTTGGCAACAACAATGCTAAAGGTTACCTACTGATAAAGAAAAAGAAAAACTACTCACCAATCACTTGCCCCCTTGGCTGTGACGTCACCCTTTGATTTCTTTCTACTTTTTTGCCTTCTCTCCCTGCACCAGCACCGGCTGGCCTCTCCGACGCTGCCACTCTGCTTCCACCAACTCCCGCTGCTCTCTGACAACGTTGGGCCTTTTATAGGCCCCCGACGCTGCCGCTCCACCTCTGCAAACTCCCTTGTTGTTGAATGTCAAGGGGCGGTGGTTAGACTCTCGCTTGTTGGAAATGGTCATTGCCTGGCACTTGTGTGGTGGTATGACTGTTACTTGCCACTTATCAGCCCAAGCTTAAATGTTGTTCAGGTCTTTCTGCATGCGGGCATGGACTGCTTCATTATCTGAGGAGTTGCGAATGGAACTGAACACTGCAATCATCAGCGAACATCCTCACTTCTGACCCTATGATGGAGGGATGGTCATTGATGAAGCAGCTGAAGATGGTTGGGCCGAGGGCACTTTCCTGAGGAACTCCTGCAGCGTTGTCCTGGGGCTGAGATGATTGACCTTCAACAACCACAACCATCTTCCTTTTGTACTAGGTATGACTCGAGCCAGTGGAGAGTTTTCCCCCTAATCCCATTGACTTCAATTTTACTTGGGCTCCTTGATGCCACACTGGGTCAAATGCTGCATTGATGTCAAGGGCAGTTACTCTTAACTCACCTCTGGAATTCAGTTCTTTTGCCCAAGTTTGAGCCCAAGAGCCACATGGTCCTGGCAGAAACCAAACTGAGCCTTGGTGAGCAGGTTATTGATGAGTAAGTGCCGCTTGATAACACTGTCACCAATACCTTCCATCACTTTGCTCATGATTGAGAGTAGACTGATGGGGTGGTAATTGGTTCTTTGCTTTATTCTCTATCCCAATAAAGGCCAACATTCCATTTGCCTTCCTGATTACTGGCTGCACCTGCATGCTAACTTTCATACACAAGAACCCCCAGATCCCTCTATACTACAGCATTTTGTAATCGCTTCCCATTTAAATAATAATTAGCGCTTTTATTTTTCCTACCAAAGTGGATAACCTCACATTCATATTATAGTCCATCTGCCAAATTTTTGCCCACTCACTGAGCCTATCTATAATGTAGATTCCTTGCTTCATCCTCACAACTTGTTTTCCCACCTATCTTTGTATCGTCAGCAAATTTGGCTACATTACACTCAGTCCCTTCATCCAAATCATTAATATAAATTGTAAATAGTTGAGGCCCCAGCACTGATCCCTGTGGCACCCCACGAGTTACAGTTTGCCAACCGGAAAATGACCCATTTATCCCGTGACTCTGTTTTCTATTAGTTAGCCAATCCTCTATCCGTGCTAATATATTACCCCTAACCGCATGCGCTCTTATCTTGTGCAGTAACCTTTTGTGTGGCACCTTATCGAATGCTTTCTGGAAATCCAAATATTCTACACCAACTGGTTCTCCTTTATCCACTCTGCTCGTTACATCCTCAAAGAACTCCAGCATATTTGTCAAACATGATTTCCCTTTCATAAAACCATGCTGACTGCTTGATTGCATTATGATTTTCTAAACACCCTGCTACTACTTCCTTAATGGACTGCAGCATTTTCCCAATGACCGATGTTAGGCTGGTCTATAATTTCCTGCTTTCTGTCTCCCTCCTTTCTTAAATCGAGGTGTTACATTTGTGGTTTTCCAGACTGCTGGGACCTCTCCAGATTACAACCAAAGCATCCACTATCTCTGCAGCCACTTCTTTTAAGACCCTAGGATGCATGCCATCAGGTCCAGGGGACTTGACCACCTTTAGTCCCAGTAGTTTGCCTCGTACTTTATTTCTAGTGATAATTGTTTTATGTTCGTTTCCCCCCCCCACCCCCAGCAATAGCTCCTTGATTATCAATTATCACACATCCTGACTTGGAAATATATCGCCGTTCTTTCATCATTGCTGGGTCAAAATCCTGGAACTCTCTCACAGCACTTTGGGAGTATCTTCACCATACGGACTGTAGCGGATCAAGAAGGCGGCTCACCACCTCCTTCTCAAGGGCAACTTGGGATGGGCAATAAATGCTGGCCTTGCAAGCAACGCCTACATCCCGTAAATTAATTTATTTTTGAAAGTGTTTAAGCCATAAAACAAATAATGGAATACTGGGCAAGAGGTATCGAATATAAGTCCAGATGTATGGTAAATCTATAAAACCTTACTAAGACCACAGTTGGAGTACTGAGTGCAGAGCACAAAACTGCACAATCAGAAGGATGTTGGCAATCATAAAGTGACACTGTAGATTCAGTAGAATGTCGCTTGGTATGTGGAAATGTCAATCCAAAGGAAGACTTAAAAATTGGGGCTATTTCATTTGAACAGAGAAGATTACAGAGTTATTTGATAGAGATATTTAAAATTATGAAGGGGCAGGACAGAGTAAATGGAAACAAGCAAAATACTACAGATGCTGGAAATCTGAATTTAAAAATAATAAATGTGGGAAATATTCATCAGGTCAGGCAGCATCTGTGGAGAGAGAAACAGAGTTAATGTTTCAGGTTGATGACCTTCTGTCAGAACTGGAAGATGTTAGATATAAACAGCTTTTAAGCAAGTTCAGGGGCAGGAAAAGAACAAAAGAGAGTGATTTGTGATTGGATGGAAGGTAGGAGTGATTAAATAACACAAGTAATGATTGTACAAGACTTAAATGAGACAAATAAGGTTCAGAGGAGGTGTAAATTGTTGCAGCAGAATAGTGAGGGTGCAGGGAAGCATGGAAAATCTGACCGAGGTGAAGGTTCCGTGGCCCAGGAATATGGTGGAACAAAGGCAGGCAGACACCAGGGACCACACTGCCGGCTTGATAAAATATTTGGCTGTGGAGGCATTTTGAGCAAGTAAATGGGTAACAAAAAGTGCAATTGTGTTTTTAAAAAGTAAAATAAAAAGTGTCAGTGGATTCCTTGTTATTGGTTTGAATACAAAAAAGTTGCAGAAATGGTACAAATTGATCTCAAACCAAACTGAGCTTACATACCCTCATAATTCAACCCCAACCAGCCATTGCTTTGTAAAGTATTTCCAAGTGCTACAATATTGTTTACTTTAATTAAATATGTTTTGATTTGTACAGATTTACGGTTTTGCTAAAAGCTACTGGGAGCTGAAAAGATCTCGACCCAAATTGAGGAAGTTAAAGAAACTTCTGATGGAAAACCAATATGAGGGACCTTTTATCGAGAAAGAAAGAAGTTCAGATTATCCAAAGGTATTGTCCATGTATGGGGCCCAAGTTTCCACAAGAAAAAAAACGGGCACCCCTCCGAGCTGGGCGCCCGTTTTTCGCGCCTAAAACGGCGCCTAAAAAAATCCTCGGTATTCTGCACCTACTTACAGGTCCTGTGGCACTCGGCGCAGCCAGCACGAGCTGTGGGGGGGGGGGGGCGGAGCCAGGGCCCGGCGCTGAAAACAGTGCCGGGACCTCTGCACATGCGCGCTACAGTCGGCACGCAAGTGCAGTAGTTCCAGGCGCCGAACTGTGTGGGAGGGGCCCGAAGCACGCAGCCCCTAGCCCTGGCCCAATGGCCTCACTGGGGCTGCGTGAATGAGGCTCCTCCCACGGCCAGCTCCTGCTCCCCGCCCGACCAGACCCGACACCCCCCCCCCCCCCGGACCCGACACCCGCGCTCCTGTTCCCCGACCCGACGCCTCTCTCTCTCTCTCTCTCTCTCTCTCTCTCTCTCTCTCTCTCTCTCTCTCTCTCTCTCTCTCTCTCTCTCTCTCTCTCTCCCTCTCCCTCCCTCTCAGCGGCACGAACGGCTGCAGAATTCTCCCTGGCTGAAGCACTTTCACACAGGTAGGAAGATGGTTTATTTAATCTTTTCTTGGCTTATAAATGTTTATTCAGGTTGGATTTATTTGTAGAAGTATAAATAAGGATTTATTGTAGAATTTAATGACTTCCCTTCCCCCCCACTCCCCCCCCCCCCCCACCTCGTTCTGGACGCCTAATTTGTAACCTGCGCCTGATTTTTTAATGTGTAGAACAGGTTTTTTCAGTTCTACAAAAATCTTCAATGGCTCCATTCTACTTTAGTTTGGAGTACATTTTCACTGTGGAAACTTTCAAATCAGGCGTCAGTGGCCGGACACGCCCCCTTTTGAAGAAAAAATTCTGTTCTAAACTAGAACTGTTCTACCTGACGAGAACTGCAGAAAAAAAAATGTGGAGAATTGCGATTTCTAAAATAGTCCGTTCTCCACCAGTTGCTCCTAAAAATCAGGCGCGAATCATGTGGAAACTATGGCCCATGGTTTCTACTTTTTGGACTAATGCATTTAACAATATATTAGGGGCTGGATTTTCGGTCTTCTGCCACCCCTGTTAGCGCCAGCAATGGGGCAGCAATGGCGGCAGTAAGCACTTCCGCGTGGGCAGCCAGCTTCAAACGCCGCACAGGGACATTCGGTGCCGGTTTCAACAGGGCCCTGAAGAAGCGAGCCGGTGTGCACCGTTCCTGGTTGTGATACCGGCTCCATTTTTGGCTGTGGTCCGTGGAGCACCCTGCTGGGACCGCCTCTGAAAGCTGGCGGTCCAAGCTGTGGCGGCCGCAATGAGGTAAGTAATGTCGACCTCAGGTAAGTGTGATTTGGTATTTTATTTTATTTGCGATTTATTATGTGGCGGCGTGAGTTATTTATTGGGAATGCTTTTAGTGGTCTTTTTTCAGTTTCTCCCCCCCACCCCCAGGCTTGTCTTAGAGCGATGCTGAGGCCAATTTTAGCGGCCTTCATGCTGCCCTGTTTGAGATCAGCTAACTCGACACAGATCATTGGTTAAACCTGGAACCCTCCAGGACTGTATGACCCAGCTACTCACGGACAAACCTGCTGAACCATCGAGGGTGACTTGTTGATCTTCAGTCATGTGTGCAAAAGCTCCATAACTTGAACTTCCTCACAAGCCAAAGATTATCTGCAACATGGAAAATAATAATCACAATTTTCGTGCTTACAATAAAGTTAACATTATAATCGAGGGTCTTTGTGAGATATAATCTTATTGGAAGTCATTGTCTTTGGTCCCTGCCACAAACTGCATTCCCTGGCCACCAACTCCATCTCTGACTGAGGCTAAACCAGACTGTTCGCAGCCTCGGTGTATATTTGACCCTGAAATTAGCTGTCGGCCACATTATCCGCGGCATAACTAAAACCGCCTATTTCAACCTCCATAACATTGCCTGTCTCCGCCACTGCCTCAGCTCATCTGCTGCTGAAACTCATCCACGCCTTTTGTTACCTCTAGACTCGACTACTCCAATGCACTCCTGGCCGGCCTCCCACATTCTACCCTACGTGAACTTGAGGTCATCCAAAACTCGGCAGCCCATGTCCTAACTCGCACCCATCACACCTGTGCTCGCTGACCTACATTGGCTACCAATTAAGCAATGCCTCAAATTCAAAATTCTCATCGTTTACAAATCCCTCCATGGCCTCGCCCCTTCCTATCTCTGTAATCTCCTTCAGCCTCACAAACCCCCGAGATATCTGTGCTCCTCTTGAGCATCCCTGATTATAACTGTTCAACCATCGGTGGACATGCCTTCAGCTGCCTAGGCCCCAAGCTCTGGAACTCCCTCCCTAAACCCCTCTACCTCTCTTTTCTCCTTTAAGACGCTCCTTAAAACCTATCTCTTGGACCAAGCTTTTGGTCACCTGCCGTAATTTCTTCTTGCGTGGCTCGATGTCAAATGTATCTGTTTTGTCTTATACCACTGCTGTGAAGCGCCTTGGGACGTTTTACTACGTTAAAGGCGCTATATAAATGCAAGTTGTTGGAAGATATCAATCCTCATTCCAAGCCCCTCTTTCTTCAATGGGCTGTAAATTGCGGCCTCTCCGGATGTGTACGATGCGCGCACGTGCCTGAAGAGCTCCCATACTAACGGAGCTCCCATTATTATCAATGCGAAAATACTTCATTTCGATTGGTGGTCCGGCCCATGCGAAACCTAGGATGTGCTTACATTCTTGGGATGCGTGGGCCTCTGCGCAGGGCTGCGCATCTGGGCCTCGGAGCAGAATTGTTTGTTCCTATGGGACCACCAGGTATTTTCGTAATTATTTTTGCGATCGGAGGCATCCGCCCGCGGGAAGCCTCCAACCGCAATTTCTGGGCCAGTGTATCTGGGTCCAACACCACCATTGGTTTGATGGGTGTGCAAATGATCAGCTCCCAAACTTTGTTAGTGAACCTTTAGGTGGCAAAAGGATGGAGAGTGAAAGTGATCTATAGGATGATTCTTTCTTTGATTTTTGAGCGGCACTCTGCCTCTCCAACTCCTGAGATAATTAAAACTGCATCCTACCAACCTATGAAGCCATGCATTGTTAATCTGCCATGCCTCCCCTCAATATTTTTCTTAGCCATAATTTAGTAAATTTAAAATCTGTTGTGTTTGTTTTTGATTGGCATTGCTCTGTTCTTTGCGTTGCAGTATACAAAGGAGGATTTAATGGAAAGTATTCAAGCCAGTGAAGGGGAAATAATGCAGCAGTTACAGCTGATATATGCATGCAACATTGAAGGTAAATTGGAAGAGTGGAGCTTGACACAAGGAGGTGAATTTCCACGGTGGCTTCTCCCACTCGTCCGCTGTAACTTCCACATAGAGCTGCAAAAAATGGTGTGAATGCCATTTACGCTGTTTTTCCTGCATCTATGCGTTCCTGTGTTAAAGTTCTGGTGGATGAGTGGGAGAAACCCCTGCAGAAATTCAACCTCAGTGTCTCCAAATCGCCACTTCAAAAATAAGATGCCAAGCCCTTTGCCAGCCTAGTAGGTGAACACAGTATAGTGCTAGACTGCAGAAAAGTCCCAGGTTCCCATCATCGTAGCTTCCATTGTCCAGCCAATTCATTTCAATCCACGTGACATTAAGCAGTAGCTGAGTGTGCTGGACATAGCAAAGGCTATGAGCCTTGACAACGCCTGAGCTATGCTGCTGAAGACCTGTGTATCAAGAGCAGCACTGATGATTCCGTTGATAATTGCATTGCATGGTGTTTTACTGAGACATCGAGACTGCAAAGGTCCCAGATTCAATCCGTTGTCTAGGTTAGATAATCTGAGGTGGGCCAACAGTGGGGGTGCTCGGGGAGAAGTTGGCCAAGGACGCCTCTTCTGCTTGCTATTCAGGGGTTCCTGCTGGAAAGTGCGTCTGTGTGGATGTTGGATGAGAAGAGGAATGTAATTGGCAGTTGTTGACCCCACTCCCCACAGTAGAATAATCAGCCAATGTTCACTAGGCTTCTGGATGAAGAATACCCACTTGGGTGAGTGGCTGGGAAGCTGCTCTTGTTTTTGGAACTGTACCCAAGTATGAATTGCTAACTTTTAGACAGGACTGATTAGGGGATCAAACTGGGAAACAAAAAACTCAGCATAATGCTTCTCCGAGATCAGATGATGTTGATAAACTGAGCTTTGTAATCATGGTTTGAGGTCATCTGATTCTCCCTGTCGTACTATATATTCAGTGATGAGTGTTGAAGCCTTTAATCCTGTCATACAGAAACATTAACCCTCAGTTGTTTGGCCACAATGTGTGATATTCAACTGCCAATAATTCTATACAGGGAATAATTATGTTCAATGCATGAACTAATCGTAGTATGAGCCTTCTGTCAATCAAGTGATTACATTGCCAAAGGTTGTTATAATGTCATGGACCTGCTATCTGCTTGTTGGCCATATAGATCAGAATACTGAGATTACCTTTATTAACTGCTTGAACTTTGCTGTTTTTGTTTGAAATCTGAGTCTCTGGCTTATGTGATTCTGTATAGAGATGTTCATCAATGTTGTAACATTAGTGAATTAAGTTTTGCCTGGAAAAAGTTGAACACCCACTGATGCACCTCATTTTGTTGAAAACCAACAGCTTGCACCGATCGGAATGGTGTTTGTTACGACTAGCAAGCCAAAATATTAATCATAAGTTTGTAACTGAAATAGCAAGCTGTACACTTTTGCCTTCACTGAGGAATCATATCTGGTTTTATACTTCCCCTTTCCTTCCTTCCCCAAATTAGGGTACTGGAGAGTTCTGGAATGTGATTATGAAATGAAGCTCCTGAGCCACGTGACCCAATTGATCGATTCGGAGTCTTGGTCTTTCAGTAAGATTCCTCTAAATATTTGTCTACAAGAACTGGAACCTCTTGAATCAAGGTAAGTGACACTTGCTGTGCAAATAAACCATTGGTGATGATGGCTGAAACCAATTTTACTGTTTGTGAAAGATGATTTGTTTTTGGTTCTGGCACGTCCATGAAATTTGGCACAGAATTTCAAGGCTGTGCTTCAGTTCATATTGTGAAAAATGCCTTGTCCTGCATCTGTTGGTCCTTGGTTTGAATTGGGCAATGTGGAACTTGTCGATGTCTGATTGTTGATAAGTGCATTTGTATTTTGTATGTATTTGATGATGGGGTGTCTTGAGAGTTTAAAAACAGATAATCCTCATTTCTTCTTGCATGTCATAGTTCAAAGGATACTGTTTAAACTCTTCCAATGCTAGTAACTCATATTTCTATTTTAATTGATCAGTAAAGTCTCCTCTGGTATTGGAAGAGTTAACAGTTAAATGTACAAACAACAGCAAAGCATATTCCTGGCACACTCAATGGTATCCTCTTCATTGCATTGTGGAAATGGCGATCGCATCACTGTTGATCGCAATGATCATTGCTGACTTGTCATTAATTTTCCTTTTCAGAATTTGTGACTTTCTACCAGCCCAAAGTTAAATAGTTGTGATTGTTTTGCTCCGATTGTTTAAAAGAACTGCACGTACAACACTGATTAATAAAAGTCCCCAAAATGTTAATAATTTTAAGAGAATAATCATTAAATTGCAACTAAATGCAGGGTAACAAATGATATTACTTAGCTATAATGGTTGCATTAAGAATAAGAGACCAGATTCCCATTCTATATGCACGAGAAACCCAGATAAATTCTCCCTTTTCCCTGTCCCTTCCCCCCCACTACCACCATGCCATCTTCACCCTAACCCTGACAGTATGTTTAATATCAGGAACACTCTACATGGCATTGCTAGGAACATAGAAATATAGGGCTCAAAATTTGCCACTGCACGCTCATCGGAGGTGTGCCGACTTCCCAGGATAAAAACGGCGCCAAAAAGTTGTTCCCGCATTCTGGCGGCTCTGGCCTCTCCCATGGCTTGGCGCAGCGTGGCAATTCAATTAGGGGGCAGAGCTTGGGCCCTGCGCTCAAGAGTGGCAACAGCTCAACGCATGCGCACTGGAGATTTCGCGAATGTGCAATAGCTCCTCTGTAGCATGGGACCTGATGCCCTGCCCCTATCCCAGGCCTAATGGTGTCACGACGCCGCCGGGCTGTTGCACTCCATAGAGAGTCCTGCACCTATCCCCGGCCGAGTAGCCTCCCGCACTGGCTGGGCCGAGGTAAGATTTGAGTTTTATTTTTTATTGATGGTTGTGCTTTGTTTAATGAGGAGAGTTTTGATATGGTTGGAGGGGGGCGGTTGATGACTGTTCTTCTTTGGATATTTTGAAAAAAATATGTAAATATGTTTTGTCTCTACTTTTCCTTTTGTAGTTTTAGCTTCCATGAATGCTTCTGTTGTATAGTAAATTAACTTTGCGAAGTTTGTCATATGTTCTGTATAGCTGTTTGATCCTATTCACATTCTTTAGTCAAGTCATTAAGTACCTACCTACGCTGATTTCTTAACTCTCCGCAAGGGTTTACTGTGGCCACTTACACTGGCCTAAGTTAGTTTGGAGCAACTATTAGCTGTGCAAAGTGGCTTAAATTGCCAAAATGGGCATAGGTGCCCCCTTTTGGGAAAAAAAACTAAACTTAAAAAAAAAAAAATCCTAACTAATTCACTTACACTGGCGCAAATTAAATGTGCAGAATGAGGATTTTTAAGATACTCCAGAAAAATCAAGTTGCACCAAAAAAACGGAGCAACTCCTGGGCAAATTTGGGCCCTATGTCGTAAATCTGTGGAATTCTCCGTCCCAGAGAGCTGTGGAGAGCTGGGTCATTGAATATATTTAAGGTGGAGATAGACATTTTTGAACGATAAAGGAGTGAAGGGTTATGGGGAGCGAGCAGGGAATGGAGCTCAGCGCAAGATCAGATTAGCCATGATCTTATTAAATGGCGGAGCAGGCTCGAGGAGCCAAATGACCTGCTCCTGATCCTATTTCTTATGTTCGTATGTAGACAAGCAGTCTGACAATTTAGAGACAGTGGAGGGATCGAGAGAGGTTAAATTATGAAGATAAGTTGCATAGACCCAGCTTGCATTCCCTTAAGTAAAGAAGATTAAGGGGTGATCTAATTGAGGGGCTTATGATGATTAAAGGATAATAGAGGGTAGATAGAGAGAAACTATTTCCTCTGGTGGGGGAGTCCAGAAAAGGTGGTATAACCTTAAAATTAGAGCGAGACAGTTCAACGGTGATGTGAGGAAGCACTCCTTCACACAAAGGGTAGTGGAAATCTGAAACTCTTCCCACCCCATTTCCCTCCAAAAAGCTCGAGGCTAGGTCAATTGAAAATTTCAAAACTGAGATTGATAGTGTTTTGTTAGACAAGGGTATTAAAGGCTACAGAATCAAGGCAGGTAGGTGGAATTAAGATGCAGATCAACCGTAATCTATTTGAATGACAGAACAGGCTCGAGGGGCTAAATAGTTACTCTGAGAGAAGGAATTCCTCCTCATCTCCGTTCTAAATGGGCGACCCCTTATTCTTAAACTATGTACCTAGTTCTAGATTCCCCACAAATGGAAACATCTCTGCATCTCCCTTGTCGAGTCCCCTCAGAATCTTTTATGTTTCAATAAGATCACCTCTCATTCTTCTAAACTTCTTCAATGAGTATAGGCTCAACCTTTCTTCATAAGTCAACCCCTTCATCTCAGGAATCAACCTAGTGAACCTCCCCTGAACAGCCTCCAATGCAAGTATATCCTCCCTTTAAATAAGGAGACCAAAACTGTATGTAGTACTCCAGGTGTGGCCTCACCAATACCCCGTACAGTTGTAGAGGGCTTCTCTGCTTTTATACTCTATCCCCCTTGCAAAATTCCATTTGCCTTCCCAATTACTTGCTGTACCTGCATACTAACTTTTTGTGTTTCACGCACACAGTCCCTATGTACTGCAGCATTTTGTAGTTTCTCCATTTAAATAATTAGATTTTTTATTTTTCCTGCCAAAGTGGATAACCTCACACTTTCTCACATTATACTCCATCTGCCAAATGTTTGCCCGCTCACTTAGCCTGTCTGTATCCCTTTACAGATTCTTTGTGTCCTCCTCGCAACTTGCTTTCCCACCCATCTTTGTATCATCAGCAAACTTGGCTACATTACACTTGGTCCCTTCCTCTAAGTCATTAATATAGATTTGTAAATAGTTGAGGCCCCAGCACCAATCCCTGTGGCATCCCAGTAGTTACTGTTTGCCAACTGGAAAATTACCCATTTATCCCAACTGTTTTCTGTTAAAAGTTAGCCAATGCTAATATATTACCCCCAATATTCAGTATTGGATGAGCAGAGATTTCCTCCAAACTAAATATTGGGAAGACAGAAGCTTTTGACTTCGGTCCTCGCCACAAACTCTGTTCCCTAGCCATCGACTACACCCTTCTCCTTGGCAACTCTCTGAGGCTGAACCAGACTGTTCGCAACCTTGATGTCTTATTTGACCCCGAGGTGAGATTCCGACTCCATCCCTTCCATCTCCATAATATCGCCAGACTCTGCCCTTGTCCCAGCTCATCTGCCGCTGAAACCCTTATCCATGCCTTAGACTTAACTATTCCAAAGCACGACATTAAAGGTGCTATATAAATGCAAGTTGTTGTTGTATCATTCTGGTGAATCTGCACTGCACCCCCTCCAAGACCAATATCTCCTTCCTGAGGTACGGTACCCAGAACTGAACTCAGTATTCCTGATGTTGGGGTCTAACTATAGAGCTTTATATAACAAACATAACTTCTAAAACTTTGTATTCGAGCCCCCTAGAGATAAAGGCCAACATTCCATTAGCCTTGGTATGTGGTGGTGGAGGGGGTGAATGTTTAACTAGTGGATGAAGTACTAATCAAATGGTCTGCTCTGTCCTGGGTGATGTTGAGTTTCTTCAGTGTTGTTGCAGCTGCACTCATCCAGGCAAGTGGAGAGTTTCCTACGCAATCCTGACTAGGCAATTTGCAATCTTCCTCCATTTAAATAATAACTTGCTCTTCAATTTTTTTCTGCCAAAGTGAATAACCTCACACTTTCCAACATTATACTCCATCTGCCAAATTTTTACCCACTCACTTAGCCTGTCTATGTCCTTTTGCAGATTTTTTGTGTCCTCCTCACACATTGCTTTTCCTCCCATCTTTATATCGTCAGCAAACTTGGCTACATTACACTCAGTCCCTTCTTCCAAGTCGTTAATATAGATTGAAAACAGTCCCTTTTTCCAATAAAAGTTATAATGGTCTCTAGATATAGATTACTGTTTTGAAAACCGATAAAAACAATTAAAATAATTAGGAAAATAAAGATTAATTTGTTTGTTTCAAGGGTATTTTAAAATAAAAATAATGAGCGGAACAGTAATATCGGTAGGTAAGCAATGGCAAATATTTAAAGAAATAATCCAAAATTCTCAATAAATATACCTTCCGTTGAGAAATAAAAATTATTTAGGAAAAGTAATCCATCTGTGGCTAACGAAAGAAGTTAAGGATAGTATTAGATTAAAATAAGAGGCTTATAATGTTGCAAAGAATAGTTGCCTAAGGAATGGGAGAGCTTTAAAAACAAACGAAGGATGACCAAAAAATTAATAAGGGAGAAAATAGAATGAGAGTAAAACATATAAAAACAGATTGTAAGAGCTTCTACAAGTATATAAAAGAGAGTAGCAGAAGTAAGCGTTGGTCCCTTAGAGGCTGAGGCAGGAGAAATTGTAATGAGGAATAGTGAGATTTTAAACAAATATTTTATTTCTGTCTTCACAGTAGAAGACAGAAAAAGCATACCAAAAATAGTTGGGAACCAAGGGGCTAATAAGAATGAGGAACTTAAAAAGTACTTGAAAAACTAATGGGACTAAAATCTGACAAATCCCCTGGACCTAATGGCCGACATCCTATGGTTCTAAAAGAGGTGGCTGTAGAGATAGTGGATGCATTGGTTGTCATCTTTCAAAATTTCCGAGGTCCCAACGGATTAGAAAGTGGCAAATGTAACCCCGCTATTCAGGAAAAGAGAGAGAAAACGGGGAACTACAGGTCAGTTAGCTTGACATCAGTTGTTGTGAAAAGGCTGGAATCTATTATTAAGGAATTTGTAACAATGCACTTAGAAAATCAGGATATGATTAGGCAGAGTCAACCTGGTTTTATGAAAGGGAAATTGTGTTTAACAAATGTATTAATTTTTCGAGGACGTAACTAGCAGGGTAGATAGAGGCGAACTCATGGATGTAGTATACTTGGATTTCCAAAAGGCATTCGATAAGTTGCCACATAAAAGGTTGCTACGCAAGACAAGGACTCATGCGGCTGGGGATAGTATATTAGCATGGATTGAGGATTGGTTAACGGACAGAAAACAGAGAGTAGGGATAAACGTGTAATTTTCCGGTTGGCAGGCTGTAACTAATGGGGTGTCGCAAGGATCGGTGCTTGGGCCTCAGCTATTTACAATCTATATTAATTACTTTGATGAAAAGACCTGGTGTAATGTATTCAAAGTAAGCTGTAAGGAGGACACAGCCTGCAAGGGGATATAGACAGGTTAAATGAGGTGGGCAATAAGGAGGCAGATGGAGTATAGTGTGAGGAAATTTGAAGTTATTCACTTTGGTAGGAAGAATAGAAAAACAGAATATTTTTTAAATAGTGAGAAACTATTAAATGTTGGTGTTCAGAGGTACAGATGTCCTTGTACACAAAACACAGAGCATGCAGGTACAGCAAGCAATTAAGAAGTCAAATGACATGTTGGCCTTTATTGCAAGGGAGTGGAGTACAAGTGTAAGGAAGTCTTGCTACAATTGTACAGGGCTTTGGTGAGACCATACCTGCAGTACTGTGCATAGTTTTGGTCTCCTTATCTAAGGAAAGATACACTTGCCATAGAGGGAGTGTGACAAAGGTTCTCTTGATAGGACACCCCTCTCATCCAAGGGACCAATGAGGAGAGATTGAGCTCTGGAGTTTAGAAGAATGAGAGGTAATTTCATTAAACATATAAGATTCTGAGGGGGATTGACAGGGTAGATGCTGAGAGGTTGTTTTTCCTGACTGGAGAGTCTAGAACAAGGGGCAAAATCCCAGGTTAAGGGGTCGGACTGAGATGAGATGGAATTTCTTCACTCAGGGTTGTGAATCGTTGGAATTCTCTACCCCAAAGGGCTGTGGATGCTGAATCATTGAGTAGATTCACGGATGAGATCGATAGATTTTTGGATATGGAGATCGGGTGGGGAAAGTGGAGTTGAGGTCGAAGAACAGCCATGATCTTATTGAATGGCGGAGCAGGCTCGAGAGACCAAATGACCGACTCCTAATTCTTATGTTCTTATGAGATGGTTAAGCCAGCGTCTAGTTGGGCCATACAGTCCACAAACATGCTTGGTTCAATAGCTAATCTGTGCTAAGTTGGCTGATTTCAGCCGAGGGTTACAACAAGTGGTCTTGGAGCCAGATAGGAGGGCAAAATTGACCAGCAGTCAATCCACTCCTGATTGTTGTGCAGTGAACCCTGCAGGAACTGTGGGATCAATTTTATCTTAACTCGCCTGGTGGGGAAACTGATGGGGTTGGGTGCAAAGCTTGTTTTACACCTTGCCCAATTTTACTCTCCATTGGGTAATTCTAGCATTTTACCCGATCCCATCAGTTTCCCACCAGGCGAGTTAGGCTAAATTTATCCCGTGTTTCTGTGAGCATTGGGCGACGACAGGATCAGGCTTGTTGTGTTGCCCCTGGATAGAATAGCCTGCTGAATCAACTCTCGTGTAGGCTCACAGATGAAGGAGGTGGTTTAGGTGAGGTACCTGGAGGAGTGAAGATGTTTCGGGGGGGGGGGGGGGGAGGGGGGAGGGGTGGTATGGCAGGAAACGGGACTAAAGAAATTAGTGGAAAAGAGGAGGAAGATAAAATTAAATCCAATCCTTTTTTTAACTGAATTCCGAAGATAAAATCTGGGCATTCCAAGATGAAGCTTCTTTAGCATAGTACTTGCTTCTACCTGTTCCATTCCATTAATCTTTTAAATTATTTTTTGTACCTGTCCACTAGCTTTAAAGACCCGTAAATCTCTCTGCTCCTCCACAGTTCCGAGCTTCTCACCATTTAGAAACTACTCTGATCTATCTTTCCTGGGTCCAAAGTGGATGACCTCACATTTTCTTCTGATACACCTCTTGTATTTTCACACTCTATGGTGCACACTGAATTTACTTGCACACACAACACCTATACATTGAGATTCACAGACTCAAAGTTGCACAGCTATTAGAATTTAAACTTTGTTGGATGATGTGGTGACATAACATCTGTCATGGCATGGTTGGACATGAGTAGAAAACCACAATCCTTTGTGTGCAGAATTCCTGCTCTCAGCTGTGTGGCCATGCTAGTTGCTTTTCCACAAGCAGTGAAGGTCGCTTATGCATGTCCTACCAGCTGGTTGCAGATTTTTTTAAATATTCATTCATAGGATGTAGGTGGCGCTGGCAAGACCAGCATTTATTGCCCATCCCTAATTGTACTTGAGAAGGTGGTGGTGAGCCGCCATCTTGAACCTCTGCAGACTTGCATTGACAGAAGCCAGAGAGAAGCTTACCCAGCTGCCTGTACACCTCGTGATTGTTTTTGGACCAAACACAATGAGAATGAGAAAAACTATTTTATTTAAAAATAAAGAGAGAGAAGTCTTATTTTCTTCTATACAAATGTTACTTGGGTGTATAAATTATCTGGTGATTCACTTCAACTATTAAGTATAGAATTATTTTTTCTGCGTTTTTTAAAATACCTTCAATTTCAGTGTGCTTCCTTGAGCAGTGTTAACATCGAGATGTGTTTATATTAAATGAAGTCTTTGGAAAGTTTGTCTGTTTGCTTTTTTAGTTGGAAGTTATCTAATCATTTCAAACTATAGGATACTCCAGCTAAACATTGGTGTCACAAACATACTGGCTGGACCTTGATGCTAACTGCATTGCTTTATCTTTGTTTGATGTACATCCATTATTGTGGCAATGCTTAAAATTCTATTTTACAATTGATGGCAGTTAGGGAAGATGCTCGTAATGTGGGAGTAACTGACCAAATACATTGCTGATTCAGACCGTCAAGCCCAATATAGTGGGCTTTAGTTTTACAAATTGCAGATGTGCTATATAGTGCATGATTTTTTTACATCATACAATCAAGGATGTAATTTGCAGAAAAACTATGCACTTTTACATTGACTTGTACAATTGCTAACTTTTTTTGCCAAAAATGATTTTGCACAGACAGCAATGACAGATGTTTGAATTAAACTTGTTTATATTCTCAATGGGTTAAATGTTCTCATTTCTTTTGGAGTAAAATTTATTGTTAAATGTTCTTGTCACATTGGCAAATATGAACTTCGACACAGACTCGAGTGGAAAATACAATTGTTAATCTGGAATCTAAATATTTTTCTGTTTGGAAAGTATTATCAGGCTGTATGATGCCCTTGGTGCTCAGGTGATCTTCAACCATTTAATCTTTGCTCTACTGATGATACAGTGGGAAAATGGTGCAAAACAGAAAGATCTAGAATGGGACAGCAGTAGGAGCAGTACAGGTGTCCCCAGTGACCTAGTCTAGGGAGGAGGAAAATTTAATGGGGTTCCTACTCCTGGATGCCATCTAATGACTTCTGGTGGAAAGTGCATGTGTGCAGACATCATTGAGGACAGGATTGGGGATCTGAGGGCCACTGGTGCCTCTGAAACTACCGTCAGTATTAGTCATTGGTTTCACAAGCGAAGGGGAGGAAAAGGATATTGATGTAATGGAAGCCGAAAGTTAGAGAAAATTAAAAAATATCATGAATTATACTATGTATTATTTACAGCCAAATATCTCTCTCTCTACAGTAGAAATAGAGGAAAGATAATGAGCCAAATATAACTGCTTTCATTTTGACCCAACTAAAGCCTTTTTTAAAAAAAAGTAATAAAAAATTACAAATATTGTTACAGTGGGCATTTTTACAGCAGGAAGATAGATTTTTTTTTTTCTAGAAGCTTTATAAATTGTATGATTTCCTTTGTATTGGAAGTTCTCTGGTTCTGGATTAAATGCATGTTCCATTGGTCTAGCTGGTGTCTTGTTCCATGTTGGAAAGCAATCAAGTTGATTAAGTAGCATTTTTATAAACACAGATTTTGCATTGTGTCGTTCATGGTGAGTCAGAGGATAAATGGTTTTGCTGTCTCCATGACAATGTAAATGGTTCCTCAGTGGCTTACCTTGTACATCTGTACTGATGGGAAGGGTATATATTAAATTAAGTACACAGTGTTTCCTCCTCGCCCCTCCCCTCACCACTCGTATGGCGGATTTCATTGTGCCACTCAAAGATGACATGAATGCGGGATGTGGAATAGGCTCTTGATTTGGTACAGCAATTAGTGTTAACATTATACATTTGTATAGTATAATCATTTTAACATCTTGTAAAGGAACATAGTTGTTTAACAATTAATTGGCGGGTTCACCACCATGAAGAGCAGTTACTGGGAGTTACTGTGAAATGTTTTGAACTGCTGCATGTAAATAGCCAGCTGGTTGAATCTCCAAGAAGTCCTAACAATGCCATTTTTAAACTTTTGATACAATGATAAAAATGAAGTTTTTTTTATCTTTGTCAGATTATTTATTGCTTTCTTTTTTGCTTGGCCAAAGTGTACACACAGGGTTATGGTCAGTTATTGTTAGCTGCTTCTGCAAGCTGTATGGAATTTACATTACAGCCTGGCTTATATTTGGACCTCCTGGGTAAGGCAGAATTGTGCATAGTTCATGAATTCCTTTCTATAAATTATTCACATTATACCTGTACAGGGACTGGTCATTCAAAGTACCTTGATGCAGATCAACAAACAAGCCATTTAATTCAATTCCAAACATCCTACATGGTGGACATCCTGGGGTAGTAATTTTGATTGAAAGCTGTGTCTTGAGTGAAAACCTGGCAGGGCAGATGATTCCTTGTTGTCCCTTTGACACATAGTTCTGGCCAGGACCTGTCAATGGTAGGCTACTTGTGCACCTCTGATCAGTCCGTCTTAAGCCAACAGAGGGACTGGGCTAAATTATTTGCTCTGTGGCAGTGTTTCACCATGTAGGAAGTGTTGAAAGTTAGTGCAAGAAAAATATATTTGTTGTTCGGATGTTTCAAGGAGAATAGTGTAGCTTGCAATGACTGGAAATAGATTCTTTGGACTGAACGCTGTTCATTTACCTATTAAATGTGTCTGATGATGTACATTATCTGCCTATCAAAGACAAAGGGGCCAAAATTCAGGGTCCCAGGAAGGACTGTTACCGTGGGTTTTTGACAGCTATTCAGCAAAATCAGGTGGTTGCCGCATTCCAGTCGATTGTCCCCCGCAAAGCATATTCAGTGCGGGAGTTTTTTGGGCGGTGTGCACTTCCGCCGTGGTAGGGGCTTGGTGTCATCAGGGTGCGCGCCGCTGCTACGCGGCCACACCACCCAAATTCAGCATAAAAAAACGCAGCTTTCTTTTTCACAGTGCCCCAGCCAGCTTTTTGGGTCGGAGCACTTTGCTGTGCTACTCGACACCGCTGGAGGAGAACGGAGGATTACCGCGATCGGGTATTTTTGGTCATAACTTTTTCTGTTGCTTTCGGTGCATTTGGTAAACCTGCAGAGTACTGTTCATTATTTTTGGAGAGTTTTGAAGACTTTTTAACTTTGTGATTAGTGGAGGCCTGTAGGCCTCATTCTCTACTCCAGAGGCCTACTTGTGAGGGTCCAGCCTTCACACAGAATGGGCTCAGTGTTGGCAGAGGAACGCCTTGTCCACCTTGTGAGACGCAGGAGAAGGTGGTGCCATAACGGGTACAGAGGCAGTGGGCAAGGGAGGCAGCAGCCATGGCTGCCCAGCAGAGAGAAGGGCCTGCAGATGGCCGCAGACCTCCACGTAGAGAGGGTGGCCAGGAGGGAGGTGGCATGAGGTGGAGGGTCAGATCCGCTGACCCCCCTCACCACATACTGGGCCAGGAGCCTTGGCAGCATCAGCCTGCTGAGGCTCCGGAACATGAGGAGAAACAGGGAGAAGGCGATCAGCCGGCTGCCATGGGAGGTGGCCAGCACAGACCTGGGGGGAGGAGGCCCTACCGTTAAAGGGTCCACCGACGTCAGTTCTCTTTCCTGGAGCTCAATGATGAGCAATGTTTGCGGAGGTTTAGATTGAGAAAGGACGTACTGAGGAAGCTGTGCAATGTCCTGCACCAAGATCTCCAGCCTCACACAAGGCTCAGGATAGCTCTGACCATTGAGACCAAGTTCAGCATAGTTCTGAACCTTTATACTATGCGGTCTTTCCAGTCTGTGACTGCAGACATCACGAACATCTCCCAAATCTCTGCCCATCGCTCCATCCGGCAGGTCACCGATGCTCTGTATAGGAGAAGAGTGGACTATATCTCCTTCCCGATGACCAGCGAGAAGCAGGTGGAGCGGCAGACTGGATTTGTCCAGATTGCAGGGGTCCCCAGGGTGCCATCGACTGCACACACGTTAGTCTGAGGGTGCCACAACACCATCTCGAACTCTATCAACAGGAAGGGATTCCACTCCCTCGATGTGCAGTTGGTGTGTGACCACCCGCGTAGGATCCTGACAGTTAATGCCAGGTATCCAGACAGCAGCCATGATTTCTTCATTCTGCGCCAGACCGGTGTGCTCGCCCTCTTCACCGGGCCAAATTAGGATTGTGGATGGCTGCTTGGCGACCAGGGATATTCCCTGTCCACTTGGCTGCTGACTCCACAATGGAACCCCAGGACAGCAGCCGAGCATGTCTACAATGATGCCTGTTCTGACACCAGGTGCATCATCGAACACTGCATTGGGATCCTCAAGCAGAGGTTCCGTTGCCTGGACCAGTTTGGTGGTGCCTTGCAGTACTCTCCTCAATGGGTCTCCATATTCGTGGTGGTCTGCTGCATGCTGCGCAACCTGGCCCTGATGAGGGGCCAGCCGCTGGAGCTCGAGCCAGCAGTACCACCCGATGAGGAGGAGGAGCAGGGTGATCCCCGTCGCCGCCCAGCCAGGAGGCGTTGTCGCCATCGCAATCCTGCAAGTGAGGTGCAGACACGTCTCATTGCTGCTCGATTCACACAATCTCATCCCCACATGACCCTTTAGCTCCTATTCTCCATGGCCATCCCAATGAGTGCTTTCACACACAAGTGCCCATTCTCAAATGATACACCTGCCCAGATATATGTGCAAAAAATAAAGATTTATGACATGATCCAAGCCCGTGCAAAAAGACAACACAACAAAAAACAGTTCAAGAAACTTACACAAAAACATCATTTCTCACCCTTGTGCATCTCCTTATAACATCGCTTAAGCGTGCCTATCCTGCTACTATGCCTAAGTGTCTCCCTTGTGGCTGCATCATGGATCTGGGAAGGCTGCTGTGTTTCTTGTGTTGAAGCTGCAGATGTCTTGGATGCCCTCGACCAGCTTTGGCCCTGGAAGGGCTGGGTGCAGACTGGTCATCACCTTCCTAGGAGGGTTCAGTTTGACTTGGCTCGGGTGAGGCCATGCATAGAGGCACTGGCAGAATGGGAGGTCTGGGGCCAGGAATGCTGTGATCCTGAGAGAGCACATAATCAGGATCCTGGTCCGAGAAGCCTGAATCACCGGGGCGGCATATTTTTACCACCACCACCAAGCTGATGGAGGTCAGGTTGGTGCTGTGGTGCGACACCGGAAGGTCCCCCGTGGCCTGTGTTGGACCCAGCTGTGAAAGCAACAGAGGTGTCGGGTGGCATCGAGCTGAGACTGCATGAGAGCAGTCAGAGTCTCAGTCAGCAGACAATGGCAGCACTAAGATGCTCCGTGGCCTGTTGCCCAGAGTGCATAAGAGAATTCTGAGCTTCCAGAGCCGTGGCCATCCTCTCCAATCCAGCACCGATGCGCTCATTCCCTTGTGCCTGTGCCGAAATGGCAGCTGCCGCATCACCTTCAGGTTGCGGTATCACAGCTGGATCCGCACGGACAATCTGGGAGTCCACCATCGCCTGCACGCTGACAATGATGGGTTCCATGGTGTGCGCAGAGCTGTCCTGACCTCCTCTCTCTCACCCTTGTCAGTGCCCCCAACATCTGCAAATGCATGGCCTCCACCCTTCTTAGTCACATCCCCAAACGATGGAGTGCGCTCTAAACTGTCACCAGGGCTTGACCGCTCAATGTCGCCACTGCTCTCATTTGACATCTCTGTGTTGGGATGTTGTGAAGCATCTCATCCAGGCCTGCAGCTGGTCTACGAGGTCTTTCCTCACTCCCCACTGTGCTGGGTGTGTTGTCACTCGGTCTTGGGGCTGTGTCACTGCCTCGAGTTGGTCTGCGAGGTCTTTCCTCACTTCCCACTGTGCTGGGTGTGCTGCCACTCGGTCTGTCATCTGTAAGCATGAATGGGAGAAGGGCTGCCGTGAGGGGGAGATGGGGGATTGACGCATGGAGCCTGCAAATAGCAGACTTCCAGAAGGAAAGGCACTGTAGGCGCTGGCATATTCAAGGAGAGATTGCATTAAAGGAGGGCCCTCACTTACCCACATGGGCATCAGCAGTACCGTGGCCCACAGGGAAGGCACCGTGTCCGCCCACAAGTGCCTCAACCCTCTTCTCCAAGGGTGTGAGGACCTGGATCTCTGCCTCACCACCACCAGTCATCCTCTGCTCCATGCAATTGTGAGCAAGTTTGGCCTGCAAAACAAAGAATGGTTGGTGAGTACCACTGATAACTCATCAGAAATGAGTGCACAAGTGTTTGTCCCTGACGAGCAGCTGTAAATGTGAGATGAAAGGGAGCCTTCTTTGCGAGAACACATATATAATATAAGATGGGAAATAAGAGAATATTGAAGGAGAAGCTCGCAGATGCAGGTCAGCAGTTGGTGGAACAGGTACTCGCTTTCATAAGACTGATAATCTCAGTCCGAATATGAATGAAGGTCCCTGAAACCTCCCCAGCAATTTCCCTCGGTGCATTGGTTAAGACCTCACGAGTGGGTCTCCCCATATTCAGATAAATCAGTCTCCTGCTCTCAACACCCTGCATGAAAGTCTCCAGCTCGGCGTCAGTAAACCTGCTTGCCCTCCTTGATCCACTAGCACCAGCCATCCTGCAACCCAACTCCTTCCCTCCTCAGGGCCCAGCTGCAAACCCTGACCTTTAAGAAGGCCAGGGAGCAGCTGGATCGTTAACTACACATTAGCACAATGTTGAATTTCTCTGTGGTGACACCGCTGCAAACTGGCGTTTCCAGCCGCTCCTTGCTGCAGGACGCCATTTAAATTTTTTTTTTTGCCTGAATTTCGATCGGGGGCCCAACGCAAATATTGCGATGGTGATGGCTCAAAAAAGTTGGGAGGAGTGCCTGGTTTGTGGTGACCCTGAATTTCGGCCCCAAAGTATCATGTAGGCCAGTCAGTCACCAGGTTCTCTGACGTGGCAGCTAAAGGTACTGTAATATGTGGGCCACTTGTGCGAGTGACCAGAAACATTAAATCCAGTTTTTAAGTCATGGGACTAGACTTTCCTATGAGCCCCTCAACGCCCGATTGCCCGCTCAGAAAAATCGCTTGCGTTTGGTAAGTAACGCTGACGAGAATTTCCACTTTTATGTTAAAACTAATCGCCCGGCGAGAAAATGGGCTTTGTACCTTTTATTTTCGGCGGTTTATTGGTGGTTACGGGGAAACTAAGTAAAACAGGCGGTTTTTAAAAAATTTAGTCCGAGGCTGCGGTTGGGCTGAGGGAGGGGGGAGAAAAAAACATTTCAATTTAAAAAAAAACGTATAAAGCATTCCCAAGACACTTTTACACCTAATCGCCGTTTTAAAATTAAAAAAAATAAAGAACTTTTAACTTGTCTTTCTTTGCAGAGTATTCCCATACCGCCCTGTTTAAGCAGCTTTTACAGGGCAGTTTCCTCGGCGATCTGGGTGTGCTTCTGTTCAGCCCAAACTTACGCCTTGCCGATTTTCTCGGCATTACACGTTGGCGGTTTGGTCCCGGCGGGCGTTTTCAGATTTGGGCGATAAAACTAAAACTAAAAAACTAAGGGGGAAACTTTCGCCGGGCGGAAAAACAGCTGTACCGCCGAGAAAATCTTTGAGAACCCGCCAAAAATGAAAGGAAAGTCTAGCCCTCGGTCATTTATGTGTATTCACTCCTGTGGAATACCACTCGTATCTTTTCCCAGTTTCGGAATCATCCTTTTTCCCCATCCTTAGCTTTTATCCCTCCAACCATCTCTCTATCCATGCAGCTACATTCCCATTAATTCCATTTACCATTATCTTTACCATAAGTCTGTTATCTGAAAGCTTATCAAATGCTTTTGATAAATTTATATACGCCACATCCAGTGCTTTTTCTTTATCCATTTTGTTATTGCCTCAAGAATTCTATAAAATTGGATAAGATGACCACCCTTTCAGAAAAACATGCTTACTGGCCTTGATTAACTCTGGTTTTTTCAAGTGCTCAGTAATTTCATCCCGTATTACCAAATCAAAAATGTAACAACAGTTGATAAATTCTTGGCTTGTCTCTGTTTCTTCTTTTGAAGAGTGGTGCCACAATTTCCACACTCCCATCTTCGAGCACAGTTTTTCTTTTCAAAGAATTTTGGAAAATTGCAGTTCATAGTATCTTCTCTCGAAGAATCAGATTAAAAACCATCATTGGCCTAGAAATCCCGGTCCTCTGGTTCCCGCAGGTGCTCGACAGGAAAAGGTAAAAAAGATGCACACCTACCTTATCCTGCTGCTCCCACCAGCGATCCCGGTCCTGAGGCGGCCTCCTCCCTGTGCATCGGAGCGCATGCACATCGGGACCTCCGTAGGCTGGAGCTGGAGTCACATGGCACTGGGCAGCCAATCCAGGTACAGTATTGTCTCATTCATCATAATGGGAACTCCGTAAGGAGGAGTTCCCATTATTATGATTGAGAAACACCCCCCCCGCCCCAACACCAAAACACAAACAAAAAATAAAGGGAAAAAACCACATATTGAAGATTAATTTAAATTAAAGTTAATAAATATCATTAAAAAAATATATATATATATATTCTGATTTTTTAAAAAATTTAGTTTTGTAATTATGGTTTAAAATAAAATTACATTTTTAACATTAAAATGTGTTTTTAAAATTTCATTTTACTATGCTTTTGTATATTTTAAAATTCTTACACCTGTAAAAGTAGGTTATGCACCTTCAGGCACAAGAGTTTTCAGGACATCCGCTGGGCAAGATATGGGTAAATACGCAATCTTGCCCATGCAAATGTCCTGGCTGTGGGGATACAAACGATCTGTCAAGTCCGAGCTTGACAGATCGGAAAAGCCCGTTTTCAGCGCATAGGCATTGTGCGGTGAGTACGGCTTACTGGGTGGAATCCGCATTGCGACTCTGGGAGGAGCTCTTTAGCCACAGGGAGAAGGCAATTGAGGAGGATTCTTGCGATGACTCCCTGTGGCCGACATCAGGGAAACTCCCCTAATTACCGCAATCGGACTTGTCACCTTTCTAGAAGATGGTCACGATTACAGTGTCTGAGATTCCCTGGCATGCTCTCCTGCTTCCAGATAAAAAATGAGATTGTGTATTCGTGCCAATAATGCTTCTCCGCCATGTTTTATTGCTTCGGCGGGTATTCCATCCGCTCGTGAGGCCTTGTTGTTGTTCAGTTGTCAGATGGTCATTTCTACCTCATGCCAGGCTGGGGTTATGCTGAGATGGTAGTGGGTAGCATGCTGCAGGATGGAGTCTCGGACACTCACGTCAAAGACAGAGTCTTGGTTAAGGAGATCTTCGCAGTGTTCCTTCCAGCGGATACTGACTGCCTCTATCCTTGATGAACCTCTTTGTTCGAAGCCAGCAGTGGGGTAGGACCTTGGGTGCTTGGGCCGTAAGTGGTTTTGACTGTGCTAAAGAATCCACACACGTGGTGGTTGTCGGCTAGTAGCTGGATCTCCTGTGCTTTCTCCACATGCCATCTGTTCTTTAGGTCGCAAGTTTTTTGTTGGACCTCGGCCTTCAAGCGTCTGTAGAGCTGCTTTCTTGCTCTCAAGTTGTGTTGCTGTTTCCAGTTCAAGAATGCCTTGTTCATGTGGCTTATTAGCTCCTGGATCTCCTGGTCGTTCTTGTCAAACCAGTCTTGGTGTTTCTTGGTCGAGTGACTGAGCGTCTCTTCACAGGTGCTAATTATTGAGACCCTGAGGGCAGACCAGGCACTGTGGACACTCTGCGTCTCTGGGTCACTGGGAGTCATCAGGTTGGTAGCGAGGTGCTGGCTGAATAGGGCTTTCTTAGCAGGGTCTTTGAGTGCTCCAGCGTTGATTGATTTTCCTGCGGCATTGTTTCTGTTGCCGTCGCTGTTTTGGGGCAGGCCTGGGAGGACAGACGCACCATTAGCGTCCTCGACCAGGCCAACATCCCCAGCATCGAAGCGCTGACCACACTTGATCAGCTCCGCTGGGCAGGCCACATTGTCCGCATGTCAGACACGAGACTCCCAAAGCGAGCGCTCTACTCTGAACTCCTTCACGGCAAACAAGCCAAAGGTGAGCAGAGGAAACTCTCAAAGCCTCCCTGATTAAAGTGCAACATCCCCACTGACACCTGGGAATCCCTGGCCAAAGACTGCCCTAAGTGGAGGAAGACATCCGGGAGTGTGCTGAGTCTCATCGCCGAGAGCATGCAGAAATCAAGCGCAGGCAGCGGAAAAAGCGTGTGGCAAACCTGTCCCACCCAACCTTTCCCTCGACGACTATCTGTCCCACCTGTGACGGGGACTGTGGTTCTCGTATTGGACTGTTCAGCCACCTAAGGACTCATATATTTTAATAGTGGAAGCAAGTCTTCCTCATTTCCGAGGGACTGTCTATGATGATGACGTTGATTGAGATGATGGAGCGGATTAGGCAGTGGTCCATCCAGCAGACATCGGCTCCTGTCATGGCATGGGTGATGCGCACGTCCTTGCGGTCCCTCGCTCGGACGCTGACATCATCTAGCAGATGCCAGTGCTTGGAGCGAGGGTGTTGCCATGAGACCATGTACTTGTCTTTCTGACGGAACAAGGTGTTAGTTATGACTAGGCCATATTCTGAGCAATTCGTCAGGAGGAGGGTACCGTTGGAGTTGGTTTTCCCTACACCCCCCCCCCCCCCCCCTCTGCTGATCACACCTCCTCGGAGGAAGAGAGTGTTTGAAGACCAGAACCTCAAACCCGGCCCCAACCTCACGGTCTACAGAGCAGTAGTGATCTCGCCCTCCTATATGCTTCAGAGACATTGACTATGTACAGCAGGCACCTCAAAGCACTGGAGAAGTACCACCAACGCTGGCTCTGCAGGATCCTGCAAATCCATTGGCAGGATAGGCGCACCAACATCTGTGTTCTCGCTCAAGCCAACATCCCCAGCATCAAAGCATTGACCACGCTCAATCACCACAGTTGGACGGGCCACATCATCCGCATGCCAGATACGAGACTCTACTCGGAGCTCCAACATGGCAAGCGGGCCCCAGGTGGGCAGAGGAAACACTTCAAGGACATCCTCAAAGCCTCCTTGAAAAAGTGCAACATTCCCCTGACCCAAGACCGCTCCAAAGTGGAGGAGAAGCATCCAGGAAGGCGCCGGACACCTAGAGTTCTTCACCGGGAGCAAGCTGAAGCCAAGCTTAAACAGCGGAAGGAGTTGTACGACAACCCAAGCACCCCATCCACCCGTTCCTTCAACCACCGTCTGCCCCACCTGTGACAGAGACTGTGTCCCCCACATTGGATTCAGTCACCTGAGAACTAATTTTTAGTATGAAAGCAAGTCATTCTTGGCTCCGAGGAACTGCCTTAGAAGAAGAAAACTGAGGCAAGTTATTTATTTATATCACCTTGCTTTCCACACAAGTTTGTCCCCTTTATCTCTTCGAGGCTCTACCTCTTACTTGCCCATTGTCTTACTGCTAATGTGCCTATAGAAATCCTTTTTATTGTCCTTGTTTTTTTTTTAAACTTTTTTTCATGCACTCCTTCTTAACCTTTCCACTCTTCCTTTTTGCAGCTTTTCTGTTTCCTTTGTATTTGTACTGGTTTTCATTTTTGATTTGTTCTGCAATACTGTTTTTTTTTCAAATTTCATCTTGTCTCCCTATTCAACCACAGAACTCCAGCCTTCAATATACTCCCTTTTATCCTTATTAGAATAAATTTGAGTGAGGTGTTATGATCTGGAATGCCCTGCCTGAAAGGGTGGTGGAAGCAGATTCAATCGTAACTTTCAAAATGGAATTGGATATGCACTTGAAAAAGAAAAATTTGCAGGGCTATGGGGAAAGAGCAGGAAAGTGTGGGACTAATTCTATAGCTCTTCCATAGAGGCGGTACAGGTACAATGGGCTGAATGGCGGCCTAGAATTTACCAATATCTCACAAAGATTCCAGGTACCTTTCCCCTGCAGAGGAGAAGAATCCCTTTCTGGGCTTTTAAAATGAGTTTAAAGGGGCAGACGAAGTCTGTGGGGGATAAAAGGGGATGCATTCATGGAGACCCCCTCCCCAGTGTTTGGACTCATAGGAAAGGGAATTCAAAATGGATCTAAATTACAGAAGCTTGAGATCCCCTAAACATCTATGGGAAGGAGCATATCAATTTTAAAATTCTACAACATTTTGGCTGCGAAAAAGAGTTACCAAATACAGGAGGTGGAGCCAACCTCTGAAGCAAATTCGTGTATTAAGGACCCCAGGCTATTCACCCCCTAAGAGATAATCGAATTACCCAATCAAGCACAATGGAAATCAAGGTCAGGAAACTAGACAATCCTAAAACAATGCAAAACCAGTGATAGCACATTCTCTCACCCTAATCGAGTTACTGCTGACAAAGGAGACATTTGAAAATCAATGGACAGAACAGTTTAAACAGAGCCCAAGAGATTTGATGGGCGATAACGGAGCCTTTTTTTGGGATATATCTATCCCCCAGTTTTACAAGGAAAAACTAGCAGAACACAGACTGGAACTCGCACAGACTCGAATAAGGACACAGACTGGAACACAGACACAGACACAAGCAGCCTGCTTCCTCTACAGTGAAGAAATGGAATAGTGAAGGAAACTACCAGAACTCATCAGGAACTGACCGAGCACAAGGCCCACGAAACGGAAGGTTGTCAGCAACCAAATTGACAACCACTTACAATCTACTTCCGAACGACCCAACGGGGGAGAAATTACCAAAAGGGACTAACTAAAACTATTCCTAACCAAAGAAAGTGGGTATTTACCCCATACATCCAAAACGCAACTTAGCGCATCAACGGACGCACCCCAACCGAAGACTACGCAGTCCGAAGTCCTCTCCTGTCCGGGGTGCGGTTCGCCTAGAAGGCCAAGTGCAGCGAACCCCGAAACTGTGATTCACTGGCAACTGTCTAAAGGGATTGGTGAACATAACCCCTGAACCCTCAGAGCTATAACTTAGTTAGTTAGGGGAATTGGGGGCGGGGGGAGGCTGGGATAACTTGTGTAAATGTATCTGCATTCTCCTCTTTACCCCATTTAGAGTTTAAGTTGTATTCTTTTCCCCACAGGCTGTAATTTGACACTTTTTTCAATGTGTTGTACCCTTCAGTGTGTATTGGTCTGTGTGTGTTATTAAAGGTGTGCCTTTTACTTCTTTTTAAACACAATAAAGCCATACCTGCTTCCGACCTTGAAACCGATTGTCTGTCCAAGTCTGTCACAGTCCCTTCATAATTCCAGTGTCTAGAACCAAGTGTGTGGGAGCGATTCGGAACCACTCATATAAGGTCAGAAGGGAAGGCTGACCCCCTGCAAACCACCCCTTACAGTGGCCTCCTATGCTGTAAAATTCTATGGGGCTGATTTTCAGCAGCTCACTGCCGCCGACATTCCGCCTTGAGATCCGCCCAGTGTCACTTTCAGGGTGGCCTGGAGCGGGCGGGAGGGGAGAGCCGTCGGGAACCGCCCGCTGAGTGGCACAACTGACCTCGCGCCTGCCGAGCTCCTAGATTCCTGTCGGCGGCAGAAAAGGGGTGGACCGCTGGCTGGAGGCTGGTCTGTCCCTGACAGAGTATGAAGAACCTGATTAAAAAGGTAAGTGAACATTTTAATACTTTTTTTCACCACCAACTTACCTGTATGGGGTCCCCTGAAAGTCTTCTTATACTTTTTTTATTTTTTGCTGTTGTCTTTTTTCAGGTCTTCGACCCTCCGTGGGCCCAACTCCATCCTCGGCGGCAATTGCCTCTGCTGCAGAGAATGCGACCTCCTGCCCGCTGCCGCCCAGATTGGCGGTGTACGTCTTCCATTTGCCGGCCGCCGACATTCGAGGAACCGCCTTCCTGAATATCCCGCCCAAAGTTCTGTCTGGTACTTCGGCGGCACTTGGACGAGTGGAGGCCTTGCTGAAAATCGGCCCCTCTGATTCTAACTATGCACTGCATTTCCTTATAAATATTCCCCATTTGCTGATGTACATTTCTAATTGCCAATTTTTTTCGTCTGTTTATTCTGAGTACGGTCCATTTTTATCTCTCAATAATTTGTTTACTATACTAAACTATGTGGTTGTGTTTTTCCCCAACAGGGAAATGATAGAGCATTGCCTTAATTGTTACGGCAAAAGATACACAAATGAAGGTAAGGCAAATAATATTTCAGCTTCTAAAATTTAAATTTACTGTTATGTATATTGGTTGGTCTAATCAACCAGATTTTAAGTTCAGCCTTTTTTATTAAATAAGATGAATTGATATTTTTACTTTTTTTTTTCTGATTTTCTTCCCGTAATGCTCCTTTTCTGAAGATATTGACTATCTGCTGAGTTACGATTCAACAGACAGGTGCTCTGAGCTGAGTTGGCAAATATCACAGCCTATTTGACCAGAGAGGGCATCATGCTTGGCCATAACTCTGTCTTGACCCAACATCTACACATGCCGATGGATCGCCATTGAGTGTCTTCCCATTTCCTGGGCTGCTGAGGACAATTAGTGCCTCATAGAAACATAGAAAATAGGTGCAAGAGTAGGCCATTTGGCCCTTCGAGCCTGCACCGCCATTCAACAAGATTATGGCTGATCACCCACCCCAGCACCTCCCCCCCCCCCCCCCCCCCCCCACCCCAGCCGCAAGGACCACATCCAACTCCCTCCCGAACACATCCAATGAACTGGCATCAACAACTCTCCGCGGCAGGGAACCCCACAGGCCAACAACTCCCCGAGTGAAGAAGTCTCTCCCAACCCCAGCCCCAAACAGCCCACCCCCCCATCCCAAGAGCGTGCCCCCCCCCCCCCCCCCCGGCTCCGGACCCACCCAACACCGGGAACACGCCCCCCGCATCCAACCCGCCCCGTCCCGTCAGAATCCTTCCCAAATGCCGAACACCCCCGGATGTCGAGCTTGCTCAAAGTTTATTTCCTGTAAATATTTTATCGGTGAAATGGACACCAAGGAGTGACCACAAGGCAGCAATCTCACTGAGATGCCAATGGTATCCCAAACCTTGAATGTCGAACTCTACCATGGAAGTCGGCAATCTTTATGGTGCAGAGGATGCGGCTGCAAGCTCTGCTTGCATTTGAATAGAACACCAAGGTTAGAAACGGTCTGGTTCAGCCATGAAAGGGGCCAGGGACAGGGATGCAATCAGTGGCAAGGTTTGAAGTTTGTGATGAAGGCCAAAGACAATGGCTTCCGTCTTCCCACTGTTTAGCTAAAGGAAATTGCAGCTCATTCAAGACTAGAAGTTGGACAAGCAATCTGATAGCACACAGGTAGCGAAGGGGTCCGAAAGAGGTGGTGATGTAGAGCTGGGTATCATTAACCTGGCTGAAATTTGCTAACTCAATGAAGGCCAAGAATCGAACTTGGCACTTTCCTGATTTGGATGCCTCACTATCACACCTCTTAATGTATTTGTCTGCTGATCTGTTGGAGATGAAATCTATATTTATAATTGTTCTTGGAGAGCAGATACAGGATATACTTTCTGGGCTCCATCAATACTGCTGTGCAACTGTCCACGAGGAAGTGCTTGAGAAAGTCTTGGGGTGGGGGGAGAATTTGGGCCGTTTGCACCTCCTGTTAGCACCCCCAGGGGAATATTCCATCACACTCTTGACTTGTGCCTTGTAGCTGGTGGAGAGATTTTGGAGAGTCAGCAGATGAGCCACGCATTGCAGAATACCCAGCCTCTGACCTGTATTTACGTGATTGTTCCAGTTGATGACAATGGGAACTTGGCAATGTTCCAATTGACAATCAAGAGGATTTGGTTAGGCTCTCATTGTAGATGGTCATTGCCTGGCATTTGTGGGCAGGGACGGCTTAATTATCTGTGAAATTGCAAATGGAAATGAACACTGTGCAATCAGCCAGCAGCCCCACGTTTGACCTTTATGAAGGAGGAAAGGTTATTGATGAAGCAACTGAAGATGGTTGGGCCTAGGATGATGTCCTGAGGCTGAGATGATTGACCTCCAATGACCACAACCATCTTCCTTTGTACCTGTTATAACTCCAGCCACTGGAGAATTTTCTACGGGGTGCCCATTGATTTACTAGGGCTTCTTAATGGCACACTTGGTCAAATGCTGCCTTAATGTCAAGGGCAGTCACTCTCACCTCCGACCTGGAATTCAGCTCGAGTGTCCGTGTTTGGATCAAGGCTGTAATGAGATCTGGAGCCAAGTGGCCCTGGTGGAACCCAAACTGAGCATCAGTGTGTCAGTTATGAGTGAATAAGTGCTGCTTCATAGCGCTGTTGGCGACTCCTTGATGATGATGATGATGATGATAATTGGCCAGGTTGGAATTTATCATGATTTTTATGGACAGGACATGCCTAAACAATTTTCCATATTGTCGGGTAGATGCCAATGTTGTAGCTGAACTGCTTCAGCTTGGCTATGAGCAGGTCTTCAGTAATACAGTTGGGATGTTGTTGGGGTCCCTTTGCTGTGTCCTGTGCACAGCTATTGATACCATGTGGAGTGAATCAAATTGGTTGAAGACTGGCATCTGTGATGATGGGAGGCTGAGAAGGATCACCCACTCAGCACTTCTGGCTGAAGATGGTAGCAATGCAGCATCTTCCTCATTGGTTGTGGACAATTAAGCAACTATTCACGATGTGGCATTGACCTGATCTGTTGGCTGTGAGATCTCTTGGCTCTGTCTATAGCATGCTGCTTTCACTATTTAATTCTATTTTGTAGCTTCACCAGTTTAGGACCTCATTTTCAGGTATGCCTGGTGCTGCTCCTGGCATGCTCTTCTACACTCCTCAGTGAGCCATGAATGGTCCTTTGGCTTGATGATGATGATGATGATGGAACAGTGAGGAATATGCTGGGCCATGGGGGTTATGGATTGTGGCCAGTTTTGAGGTGCTAGATCTGTTGTTCTGTCCCATTTAGCATGGTGGTAGTGTCACATGACACGAAAGAGGGTTTCATCAATGTGAAGATGGGTCTTGGTCTCCACAATGACAGTGTCGTAGTCACTCCGACCAATGCTGTCATGGATACATGCATCTGCGACAGGTAGTCTAAAGCCATGAGACTTCCTGGGGTCAAGAGTCAACGTTAAGGACTCCCAGGGTCACTCCCCACCACCACCACTACCCCCCCTGCCAGCTGTATACCACTGGAGCACCACTTCTGGTGGATTTGTCCTGCCAGTGGGACAAGAATACCCAGGCATGGTGATGGGAGTCTGGGACACTGGCTGAATAGTATGATTCTGTGAATGTGACTATGTCAAGCTTTTTGATTAGTCTGTGGGACAACTCTCCTAACTTGTGCACCAGTCCCCAGATGTTAGTGAGGAGAACTTTGCAAGGTCAACTGGGCTGGGTGTGCTGTTGTCATGTCCTGATTTGATGCCTAGGCAGCAGCTGAGTGATCTGTCCAATTTTTATTTATTTTTTACACCTACCATTGTACTTCCAGTACTGGATGAGAAGAAATTTTCTCCAATTAAATATTGGGACGACCAAAGCCATTGTCTTTGGTCCCCACCACAAACTGTGTTCCCTAGCCACCGACTCCATCCCTCTCCCTAGCATCTGTCTGAGGCTAAACCAGACTGTTCGCAACTTAGGTGTCATATTTGACTTCCAGCCACATATCCGCGGCATCCGCTAAAATCGTCTATTTCCACCTCTAACATTGCCCGTCTCCACCCCTGCCTCAGCTCTTCTGCTGCTGAAACCCTCATCCATGTCTTTGTTACCTCTAGACTTGGCTACTCCAATGCACTCCTGGCTGGCCTCCCACATTCTACCCTACATAAACTTGAGGTGATCCAAAACTCGGCAGCCCGTGTCCTAACTTGCACCAAGTCCTGCTCACCCATCACCCCTGTGCTCGCTGACCTACCTACATTGGCTCCTGGTTAAGCAATGCCTCGATTTCAAAATTCTCATACTTGTTTAGAAATCCCTCCATGGCCTCACTTCTCCCTACCTCTAATTTCCTTCAGCCTCACACCCTCCTGAGATGTCTGCGCTCCTTAAATTTTGCCCTCTTCAGCATTCCTCATTATAATTGCTGGTCGTGCCTTCAGCTGCCGAGTTCCTTGGCTCTTAAACTCCCTCCCCAAAACTCTCCGCCTCTTCACCTTTCTTTCCTCCTTCTCGACGCTCCTTAAAAACTACCTCTTTGTCCAAGCTTTTGGTCATCTGCCGTAATTTCTTCTTACATGGCTCGGTGTCAAATTTATTTGTTTTGTATTATAAAACTTCTGTGAAGCGCCTTGGGACGTTTTACTACATTAAAGGCGTTATATAAATACAAGTTGTTTTATTGCTAGAGGCTTTATACAAAGTGGCTTGCTAGGCCACTTCACAGGGAGGTTGAGAGTTAATCACATTATTGTGGGACTGGAGTCACTTCTCGGCCACACCAAGCAAAGGAGGATGGTTTCCTTCCCGCGAGGACATTAGTGAACCAGTTGGGTTCCTACAACAAACCATTAGTTTGTAAGTAATAACTGATGCTAAGCCAAATAAGGTAAGAATAGGAAGGATGAATAAAAGTCTGATCAGAGATGAGTTTCCAGGAAATGTTCCAACCCGGGGGGGTGGGGGGGGAATGCCCTCCTTTTATCAGGTGACATTGAATTTAACCATGGTCTAGTGTGAACTGTAAGAATATTACTTCGGTGATAAATCTGTAAACCATGGAAAGTGTATTGGTCACAGATTGTTAGGGGAGTCTTTAACTCCTTTCCTTCAACTCCAGGTCAGAGTATAGGGATGGAAATTTACCTTCCACATCTAAGGTTTATTTGCTGCCTAAAGTGTAGTTCATTTGAATAGTCTGGTTCAAATTGTATTAAGTTACCCAAAACTGTTGTGGGAATGCTGCACACCACTGAGTAAATTGACTTAATCTCTTCATTTCCAGATTCATCAAAAATAAAATCAGAGACAGATATGCATGAACTAATAATTTATCAAAGCTATGATAATATAATTAATTTCACCATAAATCTAAGCATAAGGAGTACACAAAATACTTGAATAATTACTAATTGTCAGAGTTCAATGTTTACAGTTTCCAACATCGTTTAAATGTGTCACAACCACTTGGCAGCAGCTGCACTCCCCTTCATACAACAAAGGGTTACGTTCATTTCTATGAGACAAATTGGCAAGATTACAAGTTATGTAGCTAGCAGGTTACAGTTTAGGCAGAAAGTCTATCCAGATGCATTTAAAGTCTATTTCAGAGTATATCATCATCATCATAGGCAGTCCCTCGGAATCGAGGAAGACTTGCTTCCACTCTTAGCATGAGTTCTTAGGTGGCTGTACAGTCCAATACGAGAACCACAGTCTCTGTCACAGGTGGGACAGATAGTCGTTGAGGGAAAGGGTGGGCAGGGAGCCTGGTTTGCCGCACGCTACATCCGCTGCCTGCGCTTGATTTCTGCATGCTCTCGGTGACGATACTCGAGGAGCTCAGCGTCCTCCCAAATGCACTTCCTCCATTTAGGGCGGTCTATGGCCAAGGACTCCCATGTGTCAGTGAGGATGTTGCACTTTATCAGGGAGGCTTTGAGGGTGTCTTTGTAATGTTTCCTCTGCCCGCCTTTGGCTCGTTTGCTGTGGACGAGTTCCGAGTAGAGCGCTTGCTTTGGGAGTCTCGTGTCTGGCATGCGAACTATGTGGCCTGCCCAGCGGAGCTGATCAAGTGTGGTCAGTGCTTCAATGCTGCGGATGTTGTCCTGGACGAGGACGCGAATGTTTGTGCGTCTATCCTCCCAGGGGATATGCAGGATCTTGCGGAGACATCGCTGGTGGTATTTCTCCAGCGACTTGGTGTCTGCTGTACATGGTCCATGTCTCTGAGCCATACAGGAGGGCAGGTATTACTACGGCCCTGTAGACCATGAGCTTGGTGACCGTTTTGAGGGACTGGTCTTCAAACACTCTTTTCCTTAGGCGGCCGAAGGGCGCACTGGAGGCGGTGTTGGATCTCGGTGACAATGCTTGCTCTTGTTGATAGGGGAAGTGGTCCACGTTGTCCAGGGCCACGCCGTGGATTTTGAAGTCTGGGGGGGCAGTGAGTACAGCTGATGAGCTCTTGGCTTTGACAATATTATTTTTAGAAATCGTACAACCATATCCTTCTGTATCAGCTACAGTAGATAGAGTTGAGTGGATCTACTTCCCTGTGTTCACTCGCGTTCTCCTCAGGAATGCCGCTGTCATTCTGTTCCTGGTAGATCTAAACTTAAACTTTAGTATGTAACCTTTACTTTGTCCATTTCTCAGACTTGGACTGATGCGCTTTAAATTGCTTCCTTGCTCGTGCCTGACTAGACTTCTTAAATCTTTTTTGGCTTGGAAAACTTGTATTCTGAACTCTTTGCAGATTTTTCCAAACATCTCAAGACTTTCCTCCTCCTTCTCAACCTTCTGATTTGGATATCAAAATGCACAATCTTTTTTATATTTCATTTCACAAAGTAATACTCGTTTTTCTACCTATTTTGATGGCTGACCAATCAAGATGACTCATTTTGTTGTAATGATTCACCTTTAAGTGTCAATCACCTTAAACAAATGAGAAAATTTTAACTTAGAGACAAAATCTCGGACGATTTTTGTCGTTGGTTACTCCACTCACTTTCCTGGACTTAAATAGTGACAAATCCAGACAATACTAAATAAAAGTGACATTCCTTTGAGTGTTCCTGGTCTCGCTTATCTTTCCCACACAGTGTAATCACACTGGGGTTTGAATGAGTTTATGTAAACTCTAATAGTTAAAATATATTTGATTTATAAAGACATCAAATCTACTGAATATGCTACCGATTTTTGTTTCTTTTCTTAGTCATCTGGGATAATGTTTGCTCTTGGATAGTGGGTGCTGTTTTTATGCCCCATATCATTTGACTGAGTGTCAGCAAACTGTAGAAGCATTGAAGCAGAGTCCAATTCTGTCCTCCCGTTTGCCTTTCGAGAAACTGATGCTCCTTACTGCAATCCAGGCTGGCATCAGTCAGTAGAGGACTGATGAGGGACTTTCCTGGTCTGTATATATCATTGCCACATTTTGTTAGTTACTTTAATTTTGGTATTTTTTCTGTCTGCTTCCTTCTGTGGCTAAGGTGAGGATGGGGAACATTTCATGGGAGGCTAAACTGATTTTGAGGGAGGAGGTGGGCAGAAGCAACTGAGTGAATGGCTGGCATTTTTTAGGTAAAAACTCGAGTCATTCTGAAAGCGGTTAGATGCTGTGTTGGTTCTTTGGAACGACAAGCTAGATGGTCAAAATGGCACCCCCACCCCTCGACTGACGTTGAGAGTCTGGGTGCTCAGTGCATACTTCTGCACTTGGTCTAGGACAATTACAAGGTACGAAGTTGACAATTTTTCCTTTACAGGTGGATATTGGATTTGTTTAGATTAATGGGCCCAAGTTTCCCCAGGAGTTGCTCCTATTTTTTTTGGAGCCACTAGTTTTTTTTTGAGTATCTTAAAAATCACAATTCTCCCCATTTAGTTTACTCCAGTTTAAGTGAGTTAGTTTAGTTTCTTTTTGTTATGTCTCAAATAAAGCAATGTGACTGAGTACTGTAGACTTGAGTAAGTGTGACCTTAGTCTCTTTATTCCTACTCCAGAGTGCTGGCACAGCATGGGAGGCCTGCTTATATGCAGTGCTCCCAAGGGATGCTGGGATCCCTTGGGACTCCAACAGATGCGCTCTGTGGTGGCGGTAGAATGATGGGTACAAGGTGTTGCATACATAACACTTTTTAGTTTTTTTTTTTGAAAAGGGGGCGTTACCAGCCATTTGTGCCTGTTTTAGCCATTTCAGCAAGTTTAGGCAGCGAAAAGTTACTCCAAACTAACTTAGGCCAGCATATGTGTCCACTTTTGTATGCTCAGAAAAACCTTGCGGAAACATAAGAACATAAGAATTAGGAACAGGAGTAGGCCATCTAGCCCCTCGAGCCTGCTCCGCTATTCAAAAAGATCATGGCTGATCTGGCTGTGGACTCGGCTCCATTACCCGCCCGCTCCCCATAACCCTTAATTCCCTTATTGGCTAAAAATCTATCTATCTGTGATTTGAATATATTCAATGTGCTAGCCTCAACTGCTTCCTTGGGCAGAGAATTCCACAGATTCACAACCCTCTGGGAGAAGAAATTCCTTCTCAACTCGGTTTTAAATTGACTCCCCCGTATTTTGAGGCTGTGCCCCCGAGTTCTCGTCTCCCCGACCAGTGGAAACAACCTCTCTGCCTCCATCTTGTCTATCCCTTTCATTATTTTAAATGTTTCTATAAGATCACCCCTCATCCTTCTGAACTCCAACGAGTAAAGACCCAGTCTATTCAATCTATCATCATAAGGTAGCCCCCCTCATCTCCAGAATCAGCCTAGTGAATCGTCTCTGTACCCCCTCCAAGGCTAGTATATCCTTCCTTAAGTAAGGTGACCAAAACTGCACGCAGTACTCCAGGTGCGGCCTCACCAATACCCTGTACAGTTGCAGCAGGACCTCCCTGCTTTTGTACTCCATCCCTCTCGCAATGAAGGCCAACATTCCATTCGCCTTCCTGATTACCTGCTGCACCTGCAAACGAACTTTTTGGGATTCATGCACAAGGACCCCCAGGTCCCTCTGCACCGCAGGATGTTGTAATTTCTCCCCATTCAAATAATATTCCCTTTTACTGTTTTTTTTTTCCCAAGGTGGATGACCTCACATTTTCCAACATTGTATTAGAAACATAGAAACATAGAAAATAGGTGCAGGAGTAGGCCATTCGGCCCTTCTAGCCTGCACCGCCATTCAATGAGTTCATGGCTGAACATTCAACTTCAGTACCCCATTCCTGCTTTCTCGCCATACCCCTTGATCCCCCTAGCAGTAAGGACCTCATCTAACTCCTTTTTGAATATATTTAGTGAATTGGCCTCAACAACTTTCTGTGGTAGAGAATTCCACAGGTTCACCACTCTCTGGGTGAAGAAGTTCCTCCGCATCTCGGTCCTAAATGGCTTACCCCTTATCCTTAGACTGTGACCCCTGGTTCTGGACTTCCCCAACATTGGGAACATTCTTCCTGCATCTAACCTGTCTAACCCCGTCAGAATTTTATATGTTTCTATGAGGTCCCCTCTCATTCTTCTGAACTCCAGTGAATACAAGCCCAGTTGATCCAGTCTTTCTTGATAGGTCAGTCCCGCCATCCCGGGAATCAGTCTGGTGAACCTTCGCTGCACTCCCTCAATAGCAAGAATGTCCTTCCTCAGGTTAGGAGACCAAAACTGTACACAATACTCCAGGTGTGGCCTCACCAAGACCCTGTACAACTGTAGCAACACCTCCCTGCCCCTGTACTCCAATCCCCTCGCTATGAAGGCCAACATGCCATTTGCTTTCTTAACCGCCTGCTGCACCTGCATGCCAACCTTCAATGACTGATGTACCATGACACCCAGGTCTCTTTGCACCTCCCCTTTTCCTAATCTGTCACCATTCAGATAATAGTCTGTCTCTCTGTTTTTACCACCAAAGTGGATAACCTCACATTTATCCACATTATACTTCATCTGCCATGCATTTGCCCACTCACCTAACCTATCCAAGTCGCTCTGCAGCCTCACAGCATCCTCCTCGCAGCTCACACTGCCACCCAACTTAGTGTCATCCGCAAATTTGGAGATACTACATTTAATCCCCTCATCTAAATCATTAATGTACAGTGTAAACAGCTGGGGCCCCAGCACAGAACCTTGCGGTACCCCACTAGTCACTGCCTGCCATTCTGAAATGTACCCATTTACTCCTACTCTTTGCTTCCTGTCTGACAACCAGTTCTCAATCCATGTCAGTACACTACCCCCAATCCCATGTGCTCTAACTTTGCACATCAATCTCTTGTGTGGGACCTTGTCGAACGCCTTCTGAAAGTCCAAATATACCACATCAACTGGTTCTCCCTTATCCACTCTACTGGAAACATCCTCAAAAAATTCCAGAAGATTTGTCAAGCATGATTTCCCTTTCACAAATCCATGCTGACTTGGACCTATCATGTCACCTCTTTCCAAATGCACTGCTATGACATCCTTAATAATTGATTCCATCATTTTACCCACTACCGATGTCAGGCTGACCGGTCTATAATTCCCTGTTTTCTCTCTCCCTCCTTTTTTAAAAAGTGGGGTTACATTGGCTACCCTCCACTCCATAGGAACTGATCCAGAGTCAATGGAATGTTGGAAAATGACTGTCAACGCATCCACTATTTCCAAGGCCACCTCCTTAAGTACTCTGGGATGCAGTCCATCAGGCCCTGGGGATTTATCGGCCTTCAATCCCATCAATTTCCCCAACACAATTTCCCGGCTAATAAGGATTTCCCTCAGTTCCTCCTCCTTACTAGACCCCCCGACCCCTTTTATAACCGGAAGGTTGTTCGTGTCCTCCTTCGTGAATACCGAACCAAAGTACTTGTTCAATTGGTCCGCCATTTCTTTGTTCCCCGTTATGACTTCCCCTGATTCTGACTGCAGGGGACCTACGTTTGTCTTTACTAACTTTTTTCTCTTTACATATCTATAGAAACTTTTGCAATCCGTCTTAATGTTCCCTGCAAGCTTCTTCTCATACTCCATTTTCCCTGCCCTAATCAAACCCTTTGTCCTCCTCTGCTGAGTTCTAAATTTCTCCCAGTCCCCAGGTTCGCTGCTATTTCTGGCCAATTTGTATGCCACTTCCTTGGCTTTAATACTATCCCTGATTTCCCTTGATAGCCACGGTTGAGCCACCTTCCCTTTTTTATTTCTATGCCAGACAGGAATGTACAATTGTTGTAGTTCATCCATGCGGTCTCTAAATGTCTGCCATTGCCCATCCACAGTCAACCCCTTAAGTATTATTCGCCAATCCATCTCAGCCAATTCACGCCTCATACCTTCAAAGTTAGCCTTCTTTAAGTTCTGGACCATGGTCTCTGAATCAACTGTTTCATTCTCCATCCTAATGCAGAATTCCACCATATTATGGTCACTCTTCCCCAAGGGGCCTCGCACAACGAGATTGCTAATTAATCCTTTCTCATTACATAACACCCAGTCTAAGATGGCCTCCCCCCTAGTTGGTTCCTCGACATATTGGTCTAAAAAACCATCCCTTATGCACTCCAGAAAATCCTCCTCCACCGTATTGCTTCCAGTTTGGTTAGCCCAATCTATGTGCATATTAAAGTCACCCATTATAACTGCTGCACCTTTATTGCACGCACCCCTAATTTCCTGTTTGATGCCCTCCCTAACATCACTACTACTGTTTGGAGGTCTGTACACAACTCCCACTAACGTTTTTTGCCCTTTGGTGTTCTGCAGCTCTACCCATATAGATTCCACATCATCCAAGCTAATGTCCTTCCTAACTATTGCCTTAATCTCCTCCTTAACCAGCAATGCTACCCCACCTCCTTTTCCTTTTATTCTATCCTTCCTGAATGTTGAATACCCCTGGATGTTGAGTTCCCAGCCCTGCTCATCCTGGAGCCACGTCTCCGTAATCCCAATCACATCATATTTGTTAACATCTATTTGCACAGTTAATTCATCCACCTTATTGCGGATACTCCTTGCATTAAGACACAAAGCCTTTAGGCTTGTTTTTTTAACACCCTCTGTCCTTTTAGAATTTTGCTGTACAATGGCCCTTTTTGTTCTTTGCCTTGGGTTTCTCTGCCCTCCACTTTTCCTCATCTCCTTTCTGTCTTTTGTTTTTGCCTCCTTTTTGTTTCCCTCTATCTCCCTGCATTGGTTCCCATCCCCCTGCCATATTAGTTTAACTCCTCCCCAACAGCACTAGCAAACACTCCCCCGAGGACATTGGTTCCGATTCTGCCCAGGTGCAGACCGTCCGGATTGTACTGGTCCCACCTCCCCCAGAACCGGTTCCAATGCCCCAGGAATTTGAATCCCTCCCTGCTGCACCATTGCTCAAGCCACGTATTCATCTGAGCTATCCTGCGATTCCTATTCTGACTAGCACGTGACACTGGTAGCAATCCCGAGATTACTACTTTTGAGGTCCTACTTTTTAATTTAGCTCCTAGCTCCTTAAATTCATTTCGTAGGAACTCATCCCTTTTTTTACCTATGTCATTGGTACCATCTGCCAAACCTTAGCCCATTCGCTTAACCTATCTAAATCTCTTTGCAGCCTCTCTGTGTCCTCTACACAACCTGCTTTCCCACTAATCTTTGTGTCATCTGCAAATTTTGTTACACTACACTCTGTCCCCTCTTCCAGGTCATCTATGTATATTGTAAACAGTTGTGGTCCCAGCACCGATCCCTGTGGCACACCACTAACCACCGATTTCCAACCCGAAAAGGACCCATTTATTCCGACTCTCTGCTTTCTGTTAGCCAGCCAATTCTCTATCCATGCTAATTCATTTCCTCTGACTCAGCGTACCTTTATCTTCTGCAGTAACCTTTTGTGTGGCACCTTATCGAATGCCTTTTGGAAATCTAAATACACCACATCCATCGGCACACCTCTATCCACCATGCTCGTTATATCCTCAAAGAATTCCAGTAAATTAGTTAAACATCATTTCCCCTTCATGAATCCATGTTGCGTCTGCTTGATTGCACTATTCCTATCTAGATGTCCCGCTATTTCTTCCTTAATGATAGCTTCAAGCATTTTCCCCACTACAGATGTTAAACTAACCGGCCTATAGTTACCTGCCATTTGTCTACCCCCTTTTTTAAACAGAGGTGTTACATTAGCTGCTTTCCAATCCGATGACACCTCCCCAGAGTCCAGAGAATTTTGGTAGATTATAACGAATGCATCTGCTATAACTTCCGCCATCTCTTTTAATACCCTGGGATGCATTTCATCAGGACAAGGGAACTTGTCTACCTTGAGTCCCATTCGCCTGTCCAGCACTACCTCCCTAGTGATAGTCTACCTCCCTAGTGACAGACTTAAGAAATCAGCGCAGGTAGCCAGAGATTGGGGTGGCGGGCGGGGGGAAGGAAGTTAGAGGACTTTCCAAAGCACTAAACACCTTCACAACAACATTAAAGAAGCATAAGTACATTTAAAGCACTAAGCACTAAACAAAGCACAAAAATAAGCATTCAATAATATAAAAAATACAAGGAAAGCATCAAGACTTACAAAGCACAAAAAATAAGCAATTAATTAACAAAAAAAATAGAAGGAACCCTTCACCTAAAGCACCAAGACCAAAGTAATAAACAATCAATCAATAACAAATAAAAAAACAGATGTCCTACCTTTTATGTGAAGGGAAGGCAGCGGGCCGCCAATGAGGGAGCCCATTCAGCCAGGGCTAGGGGTGGTAAGACACACACTGGGAGGCTAGGCTCAACACAGCATTGGTGAAGGAGGTGGGTGGGGGGGGGGGGGGGGGCGGAAGGTCGACTCACCCGACAGTCAGGGGAGGTGTGTCGGTGGCCATTATAAAATCATCCAGCTGTTTGTTTTAATGCGTATATAGTGATATTCGCAGGAAAATTTCACAATGCAACTGGGAAATTTAAATTGATGTGTAGGCTGGCCCCTGTTATCTTCAATTACTCCCTCTTTGATTGATTTTCCATTCCGCTGCCTTGATCGCTTCCTTGCTGCTTGATTTTCTATCCCACTGCCTGGAGTCACTTCTTACCTAGTTCCTTTTCTAGGGAGCCCATTTGGTCAGGGCTGGGGGCAGCGTGCTTCGGGCGCCTCCCATACAGTCTGCAGAGATTCGGGGGCGAGGAGCTACTGCACATGCGCGCACACTCTAGCGCGCATGTGCAGAGGTCCCGGCACTGTTTTCAGCGCCGGGACCTGGCTCCGTCCCCCACTGGATGTGGTGCACTACGCCGAGTCCGAAGACTATCAGGAGGAGTGGGGAGAATTCCTCGGTAAGTTTTAGGCGCGCTTTTTGTTCCAGAAAGTCGCTGTTTTAAGCATCGGGGCAAACTTGGGCCCAATATACTGTTCTGTAAATTAAACCACAACATTCTGTGGAAAGTCATGATCGAGAAACAGTGTGTCTGTTCTGTTTGTGGTTGTGGACTCCGTTGGAACATATGTTCATAACTTACCAAAGTGCTGTACTCTGTTTTCAACAGGAGAAGTTTTTTATGCCCTAAATGAGAATGAAGTCTGCAAATCCAATGCACTGATGCTGTTACGGAATGCTGTAAAATTCAATCTGTCAGAGTTTGAGGAGGTGTGGCAGCAGAGTGTACCTGAGGGCATGTCAACAAGGCTGGATCAACTCAAGGTAAAAATTCCTTGAATACTTGGCATTCTGTTTAATACTTTACGTACTAGCGTTGTTTTTCTGTGCTGCCCTGTATCAATACTGGACAAGTCAACCTCCTCCCTTATTATCCTTTTGAGAGAGTTTGCTCAATTACCACTTTCCGCAACATTGCTCTTTTTCAAAATAGTGTGCTGGATCTTTTATGGTCACTTGAGAGCGCAGACTTGGTTTAACGTCTCATCTGAAAGAATGAGAAAGCAACCTAGCCCCATGGTCTTGCTAGCGCCACTCAGTGACTGTACAAGAGGAATCAGGGAGTGAATCATTCAACCCTGGTTGTTTTCTCTGAGGCTATGACTAATCCCTGCTCTGTGCCTCCTTTGATGGCCAGGCCCAGACCAATATCAGACAATAGCTATTTTTTTTTTTAGTTTTTTTTTTTAAAAGTCTCATTGCCAAGTGGGTGGGTGCCACTTTCTAGAAAACTCATTTGCAGCTGGTCCTGCTCATCTTTATTGTCTGTTTTGTAGGCCAGAAGGGGTGGGAATAGAGATTCAGTTCACAAAAATCACAATCAAATTCTTTAAAAACAAAAAGTCACTACCTTTTTGGCAACATAACCATGCAGCATCCCCCCTGGCCTATACCTTAGTCCTCAGCTGCTGTTATAAGAACATAAGAACAAAATAAATAGGAGCAGGAGTAGGCCATTTGGCCCCTCAAGCTTGTTCTGCCATTCAATAAGATCATGGCTGATCTAATCATGGACTCAACTCCACTTCCCTGCCCGCTCCCCATAACTCTGTACTCCCTTATCATTCAAAAAATGTGTCTATCTCCGCCTTAAATATATTCAATGACCCAGCCTCCACAGCTCTCTGGGGCAGAGAATTCCACAGATTTACAACCCTCAGAGAAGAAATTCCTCCTCATCTGTTTTAAATGGGCGACGCCATATTCTGAGATTATGTCCCCTAGTTTTAGTTTCCCCTCTGAGTGGAAATATCCTCTCTGCATCCACCTTGTCGAGCCCCCTCCATTATCGTATAAGTTTCAATAAGATCACCTCTCATTCTTCTGAACTCCAATGAGTATAGGCCCAACCTACTCAACCTATCCTCATAAGTCAACCCCCTCATCTCTGGAATCAACCTTCTCTGAACAGCTTCCAATGCAAGTATATCCATCCTTAAATACGGAGACTACAGTATTCTAGGTGTGGCCTCACCAATACCTGTACAGTTGTAGCAGGACTTCTCTATCCCCCTTACAATAAAGGCCAACATTCCATTTGCCTTCCTGATTACTTGCTGTACCTGCATACTAATGTTTTGTGTTTCATGCACAAGGACTCCCAGGTCCCTTTGTACTGCAGCACTTTGCAATTTTTCTCCATTTAAATTATAATTTGCTTTTCAATTTTTTTCTGCCAAAGTCAATAAACTCACGTTTTTCCACATTATACTCCATCTGCCAAATTTTTGCCCACTCACTTAGCCTGTCTATATCCCTTTGCAGATTTTTTGTATCCTCCTCACAATTTGCTCTCCTACCCATCTTTGTATCATCAGCAAATTTGGTTACATTACACTCGGTCCCTTCATCCAAGTCATTAATATAGATTGTAAATTGTTGAGGCCCAGCACTGATCCCTGCGGTACCCCAGTAGTTACTGATTGCCAACTCGAGAATGAACCATTTATCCCGACTGTTTTCTGTTAGTTAGCCAATCTTATATCTATGCTAATATATTACCCCCAACCCCACGAAATTTTATCTTGTGCAGTAACCTTTTATCACCTTCCCTTGTCTATATTGGAATCCCTAGCCTTTATTCCCATATATTTTGCTGTGGTACAAAGCTGCTTTCTCTTTCTGCACTGCCCTGCCCCCAACCCCACCACCACTGCTGGCACAAGCCTCCACAACACTGCATTTGTGCATCCTCAGCCCTCTGTGTCCTGTTCCTTCTTGCTCTCAGAGATCAGCTTCTCTCCTTTGTCTGGCCTATACCCTCCTCAATCTTGTTCCCAGACGTACGTGCCCAATCTTGTTCCTGTGGCTCACTCACATACAAAAAGCTCTGAGCTTCGAGGCTGTGTGATGTGTTTCTACGCCAATCAAAGCCCAACTACGAAGACTGGTTCACGCAGAGAATATTTCCAGAGACTGACGAGGATTTACTCATCATTTCTGTCAACATCGATTACATGGTGCCTGGTGATTGCATCATCTCTCACCACTCGGCGTGGTACTTCAGCCAGTACATTGTTGGAGCCAGTACTGACCTGCACAACCATGGCTAAAAACACTGGTTACTGTCTGAGGTGTTGGGGGTTCACACAGAATAAAATTATGGTTTATTATTTAAATCACTGTCTATGGTGATTCTGAAAGTAACAAATATCCTTGATCTTTTTTACTTTTACGTGTCTTTGAATTTCTGGACCCAGTCGGTGTTTTGCTTCAGTTATAGTAACTTTTCCATGTTTAACCCCCTCCTCACTTCCCTCATTCTATGATAAAACTGTCGCCTCATGTTGGGCGGGTTGTTTATGGCACATTCATCAGTCAAAGGACTGTTAAACTACCTCTTTTATGACTAGGACCATTAGTTTGAAGAACAGACCTGTGGATATGTCGAGCTCCCAGACAAAGCAGGAAAGAATCAAAAAAACTGTGCATGTGTTTGTTGTTTGAACTATTAGCAAGCAGTACACTAGCTAGACTCCAAGATATCGTAGAGATTACCATGGGCACTGCTGTTCTGAATAGATGTGAAAAGAACTTGAATTTGTCAGCACTAGCTACATGTACTGGCATTTTTTCAAATTAATTTAATTGTGAATGATAAATGTCAGAAAACAAGTCATGCATAGTTTTCTTTTGTAAAATAACATAATCATTGAAGAATATCACTACTTTTTGAAGCTGTGTGAAATATTTTGATTATAAAAATACAACATTGAGCCAAAAAATAAAAATAAACCAATAAATCGAGGTTTTTTTTTCCAAACCTTTCTCGTGCTAATTTTTTTTCTCCTCATCCTCTGCAGATGGCATTGATTCCTTGCTGGAATACAGTGCCATGGGGACCGTGCACTCTGCAGTAACTCGCTCAAGTGGTAATTCTTTGTGTGAACCTAGTCTAAGTGTTAGCAGGATATTCGAGCTGGGGTGGCATCAGAATTGAGCTCACCCATAAAGATGGTGATTAGGTGTGGGAACCTTGGCTGATTTCACCTCCAACCTTGGTCAGTACCAGAGGTTTAACTGCAATGATGAACTTATACCAGCTTGCAAAAATGGAAACTATTTCTCAGTTCGATTCATGCAACGCAGCAGCGAGTCTGCAGAGCGTCGGGCTGCGAGGAGCTACTGCACATGCACGCACTCTCTAGCACGCATATGCAGGGGTCCCGGCACTGTTTTCAGCATCGGGACCTGACTCCGCCCCCGACCACTTGTGCTGCGCCACGCCGAGACCGAAGACGTCCTGAGGAGACCGGAGAATCACAAGGTAAGTTTTCGGCGCCCTTTTTATTCCAGAAAGTCGGCGCATCTTATGGAGGTGCGCCATTTTTGCAGGGGGCGGAAACTTGGGCCCATTGTTTGCCTAGGTTTAGAATTAAATTCTAGTACGGTTGTGCAGTGTAAATTTAGTTTTATTCTAGCCAGTGAAGTTAAGCTGAAGTTATAAGTATTCTGTCACTGGACATTTACCATCCATTTGATAATGAAACTGCTGTTTTTCACCACCTTTTTTTTATTATTTTTTCTACGATATAGGGTGTAGCTCTGGTGGATAGAAATTCAAGGCCACAAGTGATTTTTCAACTAAATGTGGAGGATCTGTCAGAGAACACACAGGAACGTTTCAACGGCCTCTTTAACATCAGGGAGAAGTGGACCGAGGAAGATATTGCTCCATACATCCAGTGGGTACTTCAATAACTGGGGTTGTCTTGTCTATTGCTGTTCACATACTTGCTGAATTCTGGAGATACGCATTTTAAGAACATGCATAACAAACAGTAAAAAGCCATTAGGCCCAACAAGCCTATCTCCTGCAACTATTGTATAATCTGATAGGCGGCCTGTTTTCCATGGACCAGTAGGGATAGGAATTTAACAGATTTATTTTCTTCCAATAATTACAACTGCTCTACATCTGGCCTCATTCTGGCTGCTGCTCTGGGCCCACAGGTATTTTCTTGGGGCGCTCGGCCTGCCAGTCCAAATTCTCTCTGGCATTCCCTGCTCTAACATTTTAAATTTTAAAAATTGAATAAAATGCTTTACTCTACCCTCTGATGCAAGATCCAATGGAATAACAATTGGCCCATTTGCTGCTCATTTCCCAACATCTCCCTCCCAGCCATACTTCTCACTTTATCGCACCTTTCCAGCACTGACTTCAGGCCCAGGAGCAACTCCGTGCATATCTGAAAATGAGGTGGCAACCTGGTGAACCGACAACACAGAACTACATGCATGCTGAACAGTGGAAGAAGCATGCTCTAGACAGAGCTAGCAATCCCACAACCAATGGATCGGGTCAAAGCTCTGCAGTCGTGAATGATAGTTATTTAATTGTCCACCAACGGGAGGAAGAGCTTCCATGAATTGGATTCACTCCATGTCATTTCAAGAAACGGCGGAACAATCTGGATACAGCAAAGGCTGTGGGGCTCGACAACATTCCGCCTGTCGTGCTGAAGACTTGTGCTCCAGAACTAGCCGTGCTTCTAGCCAAGCTGTTCCAGTACAGCTACAACACTGGCATCTACCTGACAAGGTGGGAAAATTGCCCAGGCATGTACTATCCTCAAAAAGCAGGACAAATCCAATTCAGTAAATTACCACTCCATCAGCCTGCTTTCAATCATCAGCAAAGATGCAGTCGACAGTGCTATCAAGCGACACTTACCAATAACCTGCTCACTGGTACTCAGTTTGGGATCCATCAAGACCACGCGGCTCCTGATCTCAGTACACCCTTGGCCCAAACATGAAGAAAAGATCTGAATTCCAGAGGTGAGGTGAGTGACTGCCCTTGACATCAAGGCAGCATTTGACCGAGTGTGACATCAAGGACCCCAAGTAAAACTGAAGTCAATGGGAATTAGGGGGAAAATGTTCCACTGGCTGAAGTCATATCTGACACAAAGGAATATGATTGTGGTTGTTGGAGGTCGATCATCTCAGCCCCAGGACATCGGTGCAGGAGTTACTCGGCCGTGTTCTAGGCCCAACCATCTTCAGTTGCTTCATCAGTGATCGTTCTCCATCATAAGGTCAGAAGTGGGGATGTTCACTGCGCAGTGTTCAGTTCCATTCACAACTCCTCAGATAATGAAGCAGTTTGTGCCCGCATGCAGCAAGACCTGGACAACATCCAGGCTTGGGTTGATAAGTGACAAGTAACATTTGCAAGTGCCAGGCAATGACAACCTGCAACAAGCGAAAGTCTAACCACCTCCCCTTGACGTTCAATGGCATTATGATTGTCAAATCTCCCACCGTCAACATCCTGGGGCGGTGGGGTCACCGTTGACCAGAAACTTAACTGAAGCAGCCACACAAATACTGTGGCTACAAGAGCAGGTCAGTGGTTGGGTATTCTGTGGCAAGCGACTCACCTCCTAAATTCCTCTAAGCCTTTTCACCACCTAAAAGGCTCAAGTCAGGAGTGTGATGGAATACTCTCCACTTGCCTGGATGAGTACAGCTTCAACAACACTCAGAAGTTCAACACTATCCAGGACAAAGCAGCCTACTTAATCGGCACCTCATCCACCACCTTAAACATTCACTCCCTGCACCACCGACGCAACGTGGCTGCAGTGTGTACCATCTCCAAGATGTGACCTTTACAGGGCAGCAAGCGCATAGGAACACCATCATCTCCAAATTCCCCTCCAAGTCACACACCATTCTACTTCAAAATATATCGCCATTCCTTCATCTTTGCTGGGTCAAATTCCTGGAACTCCCTACCTAATTGTGGGCGTACCTTCACCACACGGACTGTAACGGTTCAGGAAGGTGAACCGGCACCAGCACCTTCTCTGGGTCAATTAGGGCTGGACAATAAATGCTGGCCTTACCAGCGACGCCAACATCCCATGGATGAATGAATAAATAAAAAATCTCCCACTGCCAAACTATGTTCAGGTCCAAGCTCCCACTTCCCCATTCTCAATCCTCGGCACCTCAATCATGCCCCCCATCCTTAGCGAGACTGAGAGTTGATCAAAGTCATGTCCAGAATGAATACTGAATAAGGCAGGAGCAGTGAAGCAATGCAAAATGGGGGCTGAATGGACGTGAGGCTAGAGCAGGAGTTGAGCACAATCAACACTGGAAAACTGGCTGAGCACACTTGAGGTTTGAAGGGAGATTGAGTAGGTCTAAGTGAGTAACACTGCATGCGATCTACTCGATAATATTTGGATGTAATGCTGCTGATGGTTTTGTTCTTGCTACAAATACTATGGATGCTGCCCTCCTCAGGCCAAGAGTGGCTATTAAGAGAATTTCACTTACACATTTGATTTATGGGATAAAGTTGTAATTCCAGGTTGAATTGAACTTTTTAGCAACAAAAATCAATGGGGCTAACCAGAACCTTTACTTATGCTCATACCACCAACAAATGAATTGAATGCAAGCAATCACTGAACCTTTATATAATGTCTTTAACATAGAAAAACATAATTTAAAACAGATTATCTAGTGCTTTACCAAGAAGAAAGCCTTTGTGGGAGAGTTGAGGTGATTGAAGGCTTGGTCGGAGAGATGTGTTTTAAGGGCTTTAAAAACAGGGAGAGAAGTCGAGAGGTTTAAGATGGGAAATCGAGAGTAGGGCCAGGACAATTGAAGACTCTGCCACCAATGGCAGAGGAAGGGGAGAGGCATTAAAAAGTCAGAATCAAAAAACCAGAGTGCATGGGAGGGGATGAAAGGCTGGAGAAGTTTGTAGAGGTAGAGTGGAACGAGGCCAGTGATGGAGGTGAAAATGGTTTGAGTGAGAAGTGCATTGATTGAGAGTTTTTTTTTAATCACTGGGTTTGCTAGCGGTTTCACATATTTCACATCCTGTCAGCTATTTCAAGAAACAAATGGATAGTCATTTTGATGCTTACTTTGTTTTCCTATATTGTGCAACTTCATGAAATGCAATCTTTTAAAAGCTTTCAAAGAGGGTTTGTTGCAGATGTTTGATGGAGTGCCTGGTAAACAATTCTAGAATGTATGTCATTGCTTGCTGTGCTGTGCTCAAACTTCTTATTTTGAAACCTATGTACCAGCCTGATGCCTCTGACTCTGAATGTATCCAGGAAGAAGTTTTTGTTGAGCTGGATTTTCCAGCATGGAGGCATTTCAACTGGCTGCAGTGCACATGGGTAAGGGGAGGCAAAATCAGCTAACTTTCCTACTGCTGACCACTATCCTATGACCTTTGCTGGAAGCATATGATTTGGGATAAGGGGTTGAGGATAGGATCAGGCTCAATTATGATGTTCCCCCTCAAGCAAATAGTCTGTGGGCCTCATGAATAATAGCTCATTGGAAGGGTAACACAGGAGGCTTGTGGAACTGAATTTAAACAAGTTAATGACTTCCGACGTGTAAGAAATTGGCACGGAAAAAATACATGAATATTCCACGACACACCAGAGAATTGAGTGTCGGACATGGTAGGCAGTCTTCGCACCACGCTACTTCAGTTGAGTGGTTATTCAGTGATAAAGCCTGAACCAATAAAGGTTAGCTTGATTCAGTTGGTCACACTCATGAGTCAGAAGGTTACGGGTTCAAACCCCACTCCAGGACATGAGCATATTAACTAGATTGACACTTCAGTGCAGTACTGAGCATTGTTTCCCCCATTTTTGGGGGGGGTGGGTGCACGGTCCCTTTAAGGGGCTGCGCAGCCTATTTAAAGTTTTGCGCATGCAAAATTTCTCATTTGAAAAACCGGTCCTGGGCTGCACAGGACTGGCAGACAGCTGAACAACCGTGCAGCTTGGAGGAAACATTGATACTGAGGGAATGTTGCATTTTCAGAGGTGTCATCGTTCAGATGAGACATTAGACAGCAGCCCCGTCTGCCTGGTCAGTTGGATATTAAAGATCCCATAGTACTATTCAAAGAAGAGCAGGGATTTCTCCCCAAATCGTGGCCAAAATCACTGAAACTGATTGTTTAAAAAAGGAAATCACTTGCATTTACATTGCGCCTTTCATGTCCTCAGGATGTACTGAAGTGTTTTGCAGCCAAATAAGTACTTTTTGAAGTGTAGTCATTGCTGTAATGTTGGAAACATGGCATCCAAATTGTTCACAGCAAGGACCCACAAATGGTAATGTGATAATGACCAGATATTTTGTTTGTGATATTGGTTGAGGGATAAATATTGGCCAGGACATGGGGGAGAACCCCTCCTGCTCTTTGAAATAGGGACATAGGATCTTTTACATCCACCTGAGGGGGCAGACAGGGCCCTTAATTTAATGTTTCATCCAAAAGACAGCACCTCTGACAGTGCAGAGTTACGTCAGTACTGCACGAGTGTCAGCCTAGGTAATGTGCTTAAGTCTCCGGAATGGGATGAACCCACAACTATTTTAGTTGTGCACTTTAACCAAGTGCCTCCTGATTAAAAGGGGGGGGTGGGGGGGCACACCCAAAAAACTTTTCAAGTGCCCCCTTGTTTTTTTTTGAGGGCACAAAAACACAAATTATACAAGTGCCTCCTGGCTAAAAGGGAGGGAGGGGCACTAAAACTGACAAACATAGACAAATTACACTTTAGACACTAACAGATCAAATCAAAATTTGGTTGCTAGGGGTGATGATGCATTCCAGTGGGATGAACCCACAACCTTCTGATTCAGGAAAGAGTGTTACCACTAAGCCACAGCTATCGCCTATTTATCTCATTTGCTATTTGTGAAACTTTGGCGTATGCAAATTGGCTGCCTTGTTTACTTGCATAACAGCATGACTATACTTCAAAAAAACTAACTCATTGGCTGTGAAGCACTTTGGGGTGTCCTGAGGATGAGAAAAGTGCTATGCAAATACAAGTGTGTTACTAATTATTTGAGAGTTGTCATTTTAAGTTCCCTAAACCAGCTGTACCTGTAGCTTTCCACCTTTGGCTTTAGTTACAAAGCTTCAATTGGCCTTTCTACTCCAATTGACATAACTGGATATTTAAGGGGGGAAATTGTCCCCTGTAACGGGGCGGTAAGGCCTTTCTGACCGGGGGCAGGCGGATGGTCCGACCCATGCGGCATTGCCCCCAGGCAGGCGCGCTGGATGTTTTCGTTACACTCCAACCCGATGTTGGGCACGTGCCAACCCCTTTCTGAACCGCGAGGGAAATTGCCCCACAGAAGCGCGGGCACCGCTGGTCAGTACCCCCGACAGCTTCACGTGGCTGGGCATCGCGCTCGCCCTTAAAGGGGAGGGTGCACCACTGCAGCCGCCATTTTATTTTAATTGTCGGCCAACTGCAGTTGACACAACAATGGCAGCTACGGGTACGGCCCTCTTGGGTTCCGAGCTGCTGGCCTGACCGAAGCCCTCCCTGGTAGCCCAGTGGGTGCCATGGCGGCCTCGCAGCTTCCCTCCCCTTTAAATGAAATGGAGGGACGTAGCTAAGCGTCAGTGCAACGTGGTACGTCTGCGTCGCGCTGACGACACCATTGCCCGCCCCACTCCTGACTCGCTTCTGCCCCTCTGCCACCCCCAACATCACCCCGTTGATATTTAAAGACCAAGTGTGCAATTTCCCACTGTTCCCCGCCCCATCAGTACTGGTGGTAATTCGCCAGATAATTCGAATTATCCACCCCTAAGAATGTTGCAGAAGTTTCACATCTTCATCTGAGACTAACTGTGCTGCAATAAATACTTCCCTATTCTGCTCACAGATAGATACCCTCTTTTCACACAACCCTCCTGGAAGGGAGGCTTTTATTTGATGACTGCTATAGTTAACTATCTTCCCTGCTATGTTTCTATATCCATTCAGTCATTAGTAGCCACTTTGGAAGGGGGTGGAATTTTGAAATAGGCATCAGTTGATGCATCCTCTTGCTCACAAGCACTTATTCCCACAAGACTTCACTGTCCTTTCCACATTAAGATTTGCACTGTGAAACAGATTAAGAATGGGTGATCCTCTTGGATACTTTCAATCTGATGAGAAGGAAAGGGTTGAAAGATATATTAATCATCACTCATTTTACACTGGTCAATATAATGACTATAATTGCTCCATTGTATCAAAATTTGGTCTGCCTGAAACTAAATAGTGCTAAGAATGATCCCTCTATCCTGAACCCTCTGATGGGTTTATTTAGCAATGAGGACCAGTCTGGCTACTGATCCACAGAATTCCCATTGATGCCTTCATACCTCATCAGTGAAGCTCACTGGTGAAGAAAGGCCCAAATTGTCAATTCCACAGGCTACAGAAAACCTCCTGAGAAATTAGTAACATCTCTGGGAGAGAGAGATTTGTAAACTGTTTCTTGTTCAGACTATAAATGTGGGGGTGTAATCTTCACCATAAAATACGCCCCTACACTTTGATTATTCTTGTAATTTTACCGCATTTGTTCCCCTCCCCAGAAGGGTAACTGGGAGCCTCTTTAAATTAAAAAAAAAGCGCGAAGCTTGGTATTTAAAATTCTGTTAATATAATTTGATATAGCTGGACCTTGTATTTCAATCGACTTACAAACCCTTTTTGATTAACCTCTCATTTTAACAGGGGTTTATGTGAAGAAAAACAGACCATTGGAACTCTACTGACAAAATATGGTCGTTCATCTATGCAGAATGGAGTGAAAGTGTTTAGCTCCAGAAGGCCAGTCTGATGATGCAATAGAACACTTGAAACACATCAGAAGAATGTTCATCTAACAAATGTTCAATACAAGTGCTTGTGTTCGTCTCACTCCATCTCCCATTATAATGGACTTCAAAATTAATTGTTTCATAAAAGTTTTTGTTTTTTTGGAATGCAAATGGTAAAGGGGCTGAATATGTTCCCAATTTGTTTTCTGGAAAAACTTGATGGGAATCTGATGTTACACTGCTGTTAATTCTGTCAAAGGAGCAGACTGTTCCTTTTGAACACTGAATTGTTGTATTGCATCTGTTGCCTCTACGAAAACTCCTTTTCTTTTTATAGATTCAATTCATTGTAGTTGTACTGTTTGTGACAAGTCCCCATCTTTACTGCACATTCCTGTCTTGCACAATCCTGTCTATTTACTCTGTATATTTCATATTGACTGTTAAATGAGTATTATATTTGACACTAGGTGATCACGGGTGTCATCTGATTGCATGGTTATGAATGGCAATTGAGAGTGCATCATTGTAATTACACCTGGCCTTGTGTTTGTGTAATAAAAGGAAAAATTGCTTAATAGGCAAGTGCTCTGAGTGGCATGGGTCTACTGCCCCCATTTTTTCCACCATCTTTGTGATCAAGTTTTTTTTTAAGTCAACCAAAGTATTGTTGGACTTTGGCTTTGGAAAACTTTTAAAAAATATGCAGTGAGCTGCAGGTCTCCTTGCCCTCCCTGGTCAATTAACTTTTTTTCTTGTCCACACGTGTTCAAATTATGCAGATAGTCATTTTTCAACTTATCATAATCATGTTTTGCGGATGCACAATCTGGTATCAGACAGACCTAACCATATAACAGAGTAACAATATCACCTACTTCTATCTGATCAGGTCCATGAGTCATGCAAATGGTTATTCGACAACTTTTATTGCTCAGATGTTTCTGTTGTAGTATCTCTTGAGTTTACAAAAGCATCTGTTTGCAGAGTAATTGTATAACCTAAATAAATTACACTTTTTAAAATGTTTTAATCTCATTAAGCAGTAGCTTGTCTTTGTTCTACGGCTGTGGTCTTCAGCCTGTTTTAGTGCTGGGGAATGGAATATTTTTAAGGTTTGGGAGTCTACTGTCAGCATCAATGTAGCAAACTTCAACCCCAGTCTTATCTGTAACTACCTCTTTGGTTGCTCTTAATCTATAAAGCCACATGTGAATCTTTTACAGTCACTCTTGCTGCCTTCAATCTGTACATAATGGGGCTGAATTTGCGGCCCCTACAGGCTCATACGAGGTGTGCAAACACCCGTAGGGGCCTCATGCACCTAAACCCAGAACTTGCGACGTGTCAAGAATCCTCTTGACCGATTGTACGAATCTAACATAAATGGCTATTTGCCCAGCGAATGCCCATGAAATTCTTATGGCTGATGAAAGCAGATGTAAAGCCTACTCTTATCCGTGGAAGACTTTTGGACAGAAAAATAATTTTTTTTCAATTATTCAAACATTTAAAAACCTGTGAAATAAGGCAAGTTTATTTTTAGACTCTTTAAATATGTAAATTTATTTTGCAAAATATTTAAATTTTGTTTCAAATAATTAAATTCCATTTTGATTTTAAATGATTTAAAAAAAAATATATATTTTATAAGTTTGTGTATTTTTGGGGGTATTCCCATTCATACTTATGATGATTTCTGTATATATAGAACTTACCACAAGTATGAATGCGATTACTCCTACTTTGGTTGGGCCAGTCCATATGATCCCAGGGATGCTTGTGAAACAGCTGCCCTTCTGGGATATGTGGGTCTCTACACAGGCCTACGTGTAGAGACCCAGGACTGCAAGTCTCCGAACCAACCGGAACAACAGGTAAGTTCATAGATTTGTTTCAAGTCAGAAGCATCTGCCCATGGGAAGCCTCCAACCACAATTTCTGCACCAATTACTTTTCATACATACGCAGGTTAAGGTTGCCAGACAACTTTTCCTAAAAAAAAAGCTGGCAAACTGCAAACAGAATTCTGATGGCTGAAAATAGGATCATAACCTTTAGATTGATGAAGCATCAGATAACTGCGATACCACCCACTTTTTTTTGCAACTGAATTGCACACTGTTTGGCATCCAGTTAACAGAAGGCATATTTCTTGTAGGATAAAATTGAATGTAAACTGCTGATTCATACTAGGTGCTGACATTTACCAAACCTGACCCTTTGATTTCTACTGCTCCTTCTCTTGTATAATGTACTTTACTGTAGCATTCATTTGTTATAAGGAAGTGCTAAACTCTGAGCAAGGCATGTGGAATGATGCCGAACATGCACTTTTGTTTTTTGATAGTTTGGTTGAATTGCATTAATATTTGTAAGTGTTTTCTGTTTATGAACAAACTTTTATCAAACATAATTGATATTCATAAATTTTGTTTTAACACCGGAAATTTAAAAATACTACTCACAATCATTCAATAAAAAGAGTATTCAGAGAGAAAAGCACGAAAGTCAGGGCAGGCAGAGAGAAGAGAATGAGGGGCCGAAGTTGGCCTCTTTTGCGCCTGCCGTCTGGAGGCGCTATTGGGCCGCAAAAGATTTTTTGCCCAGGTGCAGCAAGAACAGCGGTCTCTGTGGAATTGGGCGGGGATTTTGCGGCGGCCCTAAGAGGCAGCGCCTCGTTCCTGCCGGAAGTGCTCCACTCAGCTGCTCCCGGCATTGATGGTGTCATCGCCTTGCACAGCACCCTGTTATCGTAAACTTACCACCTGGTGGTGACAACAACGGCTTCAGCTGTTGAGTGGGAGTCGGCTGGAGGAGTGCTCTTCAAAGGCGCCATCTTGAAAAACAATTTTTGTTGGCCATTATTCTTTGCAGCTTGCAAACACATACAGAGTGGCTGGTGGACAGATTCCAGCGATTTTTGACTTCAAGGACTGTTCTGCCTCTTAACTATTTCCCTGTATCATTCAGGGCAGATTTGAAACCACAACATTTATCCCGTTTCAGGGGGCTATGTTGGCACTCGATCTCCTGGTCCGACGTCACCATTGGAGGCTACTTAGATGAAGACAAAGGCAGAGAGAAGGACAAGGAGCAAGACAGGGAGAAAGGCAGCAAAATGTGGCCAGAGGGAGAAAACCCAACAGGGTTGGCAATAGGAGACCATATCCACCCAGGATATTCTGACAGCAGTTCTCCTACATCAATTTCACTGAGGAACAGTGTTTGAAGGCTGCGCTTCAGCAAGGACATAGTCATAGAGCCCTGCCTCTTCCTGCAACCAGACCTCGAACCTCAGACCAGGGTGAGGACAGTGCTCTCAGTGGTAGTCAAGGTCACCATCGCGCTCAATTTCTACGCCAATGGATCCTTCCAGGGAGCGACAGGAGACATCTCCAACGTTTCCCAGTTTGCTATTCATTGCTCCATCCACGAGGTCACAGATGCTCTGTACAGAAGGAGGAGGGACTACATTTCCATCCCCATCATCAGACACAAGCAGCACAAGCGTGCTTGTGGCTTTGTCAGAATGGCGGGCTTTCCCATGGTGCAGGTTTCCATTGACTGCACCCATGTCACGTGGGCACCGCATCACAATCCTGAGGTCTTCTGTAACCACAAAAGCTTCCACTCACTGTGCAGCTGGTGTGCGACCACACACGCAGAATCCTTACAGTGAATGCCCGCTATCCTGGCAGCAGCTACAATGCATTCATCCTGCGCCAGACTGGTGCGCCAGACTGGTATGCCAGTTCTGTTCCAGCCACCACATCAAACTTGCGGCTGACTGCTCGGAGACGAGGGCTATCCGTTCTTCACCTGGCTCATAACTTCCCTCCGCAACCTCAACACTCTTGCCCAGCTCTCATAGAATGAGAGCCATGCTGCCACCAGGAACATCATTGAGCTGACCATCGGAGTGCTGAAGCAACGGTTCCGCTGCCTTGACCGCTCGGCAGGAGTCCTCCAATGCTCACCTGAGCGGGTGTCCCTATTCATTGTCGTCTGCTGCATGCTACACAACTTCATCATCATGAGGACGCAGCCAATGCCACGAGGCATAGCCACACCACCCAAGGAGGAGGATGAGGAATGGGAGGATGAGGAGCAGGAGCAGCCACAACAATGACGGAGGAGGCACGGAGTCAATCGCGATTCTGCAAGGGCGGTCCACGACCGTCTTATCAGAGTTCGGTTCCAGTGAATTCTATCCCGCTTCCTGGTTCTTCTGGACATCCTCATCACCACGTCAATTTTCTCTTCCATACCAAAGCTCCAAAACTGAAATGAGAGACAACAACAAAGATTAAACATTCCAATCCAAATTTATATCACACCAATAAACGCTTTCATAATGTATTTAATAATCACCCTTGTGCATTTCCTTATAATCCCCTCTTTGCTTTAACTAATCTAGTGCTCCTCTGCAGTGTGCCCCTGTGGCTGCAGCACAACTGATGGAAGGCTGCTGTGTGTCAGTGCCAAATACGACAGATGGCCTGGCAGGATGCCCTCGACCAGCTCTGGACCGGGATGGCCCAGCTGTAGAATGCACCACTTCAGGGTGGGCGGTGGCAGTATGGACTGGTTGGGTGATCACCATTACATTTGTAGCTGGCAGAGTGGCAGTGGTGGGCTCAGGAATGCTGTCATCCTGAGAGAGTTGCAGAAATGCTAGAGAACCAAGAGTCTAGTGAGCAAGAGGAATTAAAGGAAATGATTATTAGTAAGAAAATAGTGCTGGAGAAATTAATGGGACTGAAAGCAGATAAATCCCCAGGGCCTGATGAACTGCATCCCACAGTACTAAGAGGTAGCCATGGAAATAGTGGATGCATTGGTTGTCATCTTCCAAAATTCTACAGATTATGGAACAGTTCCTGCAGATTGGCGGGTGGCAAATGTAACCCCACTATTTAAAAAAGGAAGAAGAGAAAACAGGGAACTACAGACCGGTTAGCCTAACATCAGTAGTAGGGAAAATACTGGAGTCTATTATAAAGGATGTGATAACGGCACACTTAGATAATATCAACGGGATTGGACAAAGTCAACATGGATTTATGAAAGGAAAATCATGTTTGACAAACCTACTGGAGTTTTTTGAGGATGTAACTGATAGAATAGATAAGAGAGAACCAGTGGATGTAGTGTATTTGGATTTTCAGAAGGCCTTTGATAAAGTCCCACATAAGAGGTTAGTGTGCAGCAAAATTAAAATACATAGGATTGGGGGTAATGTACTGTCATGGATTGAAAATTGGTTAACTGACAAGAAACAGAGTAGGAATAAACGGGTCTTTTTCGGGGTGGCGGACAGTGACTAGTGGGGTACCACAGAGATCAGTGCTTGGGCCCCAGCTATTCATAATATATATAAATGATTTAGATGAGGAAACCAAATGTAATATTTCCAAGTTTGCTGATGACCTAAAACTAGGTGGGGTTGTGAGGAGGATGCAAAGATGCTGCAAGGTGATTTAGATAGGTTGAGTGAGTGGGCAAACACATGGGAGATACAATATAACGTGGATAAATGTGAAGTTATCCACTTTGGTAGGAAAAACATAAAGACAAAGTATTTTTTAAATGGTGATCGCTTGAGAAATGTCGATATACAAAGGGACTTGGGTGTCCTTGCACATAAGTCATTGAAAGCAAACATGCAGGTGCAGCAAACAGTTAGGAAGGCAAATGGTATGTTGGCCTTCATTGCAAGAGGATTTGAGTACAGGAGCAAGAATGTCTTACTACAGTTATACAGGGCTTTGGTGAGACTGCACCTGGAGTATTGTGTGCAGTTTTAGTCTCCTTACCTAAGAAAGGATATACTTGCCAGAGAGGGAGTGCAGCGAAGGTTCACCAGACTGATTCCTGGGATGGCAGGACTGCCATATGAGGAGAGATTGGGTCGACTAGGCCTGTATTCACTAGAGTTTAGAAGATTGAGAGGGGATCACATTGAAACGTATAAAATTTTGACGGGGTTGGACAGACTGGATTCTGGGGAGGATGTTTCCCCTGGCTGGGAAGTCTAGAACAAGGGGTCATAGTGTCAGAATACGCAATTTGGGACCAAGATGAGGAGACATTTTTTCACTCGGGGTGGTGAGCCTGTGGAATTCTCTACCATAGAAGGCTGTGGAGGCCAAGTCACTGAATATATTTAAAAAGGAGATAGATTTCTAGACACAAAAGGCATCAAGGAGTGTGGGGAAAAAGCAGGAATATGGTGTTGAGATAGAGGATCAACCATGATCATATTGAATGGCAGTGCAGGCTCGAAGGGCCGAATACCCTACTACTTCTATTTTCTATGAGAGAACAGACGGTTCCTGTTCCACTGACCCAATGCCACTCCCCCAGGGCAGCACCTCAGCACCCCACCAATCTGTTGGAGCAGTTTGCTGGGCTGCTGCGACACCATGAGTTCCCCGGTGGACAGTGGTGGACCCAGTGGTGATGGCAGCTGTCCGAGCATGCATGGCATCCAGCTGAGACTGGATGATAGCAGTCTGAGACTGGATGCCAGCAGTCATTGACTGCATAACACCAGTCAAACCATATGTGGCATCAAGCTGAGACTGTGTGAGAGCAGTCTGAGCTTCCATGCCACTAACCATTGTCTGCATTACAGCACTAAGATGTTGAGTTGCTTCTGCCTGTGCTGCACTGGAAGCTGCCACGTCACCCACGACATGCGTCATGAGGTCTGGATCCGCACAGTCTCTCTGGGAGTCCACCACTGTCTGCAGACTAGCAATGATGGGCTCCACGGTGTGCGCAGAGCTCTGAACAATGCTAGAGGTAGACTCCTCCATTCTCCTTACCACTGTTGAGAGGCTCTCGGGCACCCTTGCCATTGCACCTATGATGTCAGCGCATGGCTTTCACCCTTTGTGTGAATGTCTCCCCATTGAGGTCCTCATCTGAATCCTGGGGAGCAGAACTCGTGTGTGAACTCTCCCTCTGGGGAGATGGCTCCCAAGGTTACCCTTCCTCTTGGCTTTGCTGCAGCCCATTAGGCCCGGGTGCATCACCCAATGCAAATCCCTTGACTAACCTAAACTCTAACGAACGCGTAGTGCCAGTATCTGAGTTGGTGCCTGCGGGTGAGAGAAGCAATGACGCAATGTTCGGCTCCTTCTCCTCCTGCTCTTCCTCCTCTTCTTCTCCTTCCAGAATCTTTGGTGGGGAAGGCTCAGGTGCAGGCTCCACAGCTTCTGCCTGGTTACCTGAAAGCATAAATGGCACAAGTCTTTCATTAAGGTTAGGGCAGTGGGGTAGGAATGGAGCAAGGAATGCAGACAGTATCAGGAGCTGGAAAGTGATAAAGCCTTCTGGTGCTGGGGTGGGGGAAGTGGTATGAGAAAAGGAGAGGGGATAAAGATACCATTGTTGCCCCCAGTGGGGTCAACGCCTACACCAACCACGGCGCCCACCCATCTGCGGGCCAATGAGCTGCAGCACTCGCTCCTCAAGGTCAGACAGTAGCCACAGTTCCGGTTCCCCTCCTCCAGTCCTCTGCTGCTTCCTTCTGTTATGTGCCATCTTGGCCTGCAAAAGAAAGGAAGTGAGTAAGAGTCCAGCTATGTATATGGAAGATATGCCTGCTGTGGTCGAATAGCTGTGAATGTAGGCAAGGTGTGAGATGAGGATGTGAGTGTGAGCATCTGCAGATGCTTGGTGGTTGAGTGATGGGGAAGTGGTGCTTTTCACAGTGTGCACAGACAGAGGTTGAGAGGTTGGTATGTAGGAGGTGTGGAAGCTTGTACTCACCTTCACTACCCAACAGAGATTGTTGAATTTTTCCTGAACTGAACTGGGTGAGGCTTCTCTGCACCACTGTGCTGGCCGACACCTCACGGGCTACCTCCTGCCACATGGCCCTGAAAACCTGCAGAGATGGCCTCCTTCCCGATGCAGGGAACAGCGACTCCCTCCTTGTCTCCAGTGCTACATCGTTAAATCGTGTGGCCCTCTCCCTTGCAGGGGAATTAACAGTAGCCATTTCGGAATGTTCCTCAGGTCTACAGATCACTGACTCAAGTTCAGCAATGCTGAAAATAAACAGCAACAGGTTCAAATGACCTCCCCTTTAAGAGCCAGATTGAGCTGGAGTGAAGGATTGAAGGATGATTGCTGAATGGAACTCAGCTGAAATTGGGTAAGTAGCTGTGGAAACTCTTTTGAGTTTACCTGCGAAAACATAAAACATTAAAGAGTGCCACCCGACCTGGGTGACACTCCAGACATTTACAAGGCCCTTTTTTTCCCCCCTTTTTTTTGTTTTTTTTTGTGTTTTTCTTTTTTTGGTTTTTTTTTTTGGGCACTAAAATCACAATTTTCCCCAGTGCCCCCTATAAAAGGGAAGGGGACACTAAAAGCACCGGCAATTAAAACAAATTAAACTTTAAAACGTAAAATCAAATTAAAATTTGGTTGCCGGGCGTGATGATGCACTCCAGTCCCTCCGGTGCCCACCTCTCGCGGAAGGCCGCGAGCGTACCGGTGGACACCGGATCGCACCCCTGCAACGTCCAGCTGAGGCCATTAGCGTCTCATTTACCACCCCTTTTACTCCTGAAGCGAAAACACCGAATTTCACATAATTTAGTAAGGCATCTCACCGGGCGCTAAAGTTTCTAAAAGTGAAAAGTTACCGCACCAAATGGGGCACTACCGAATTTCACTCCCCAAGAGTCAATACAGGCAGAGAGAGAAGCACGAGAGTCAGTATAGGCAGAGAGAGAAGCACGAGAGTCATTATAGGCAGAGAGAGAAGCACGAGAGTCAGTATAGGCAGAGAGAGAAGCACGAGAGTCAGTATAGGCAGAGAGAGAAGCACGAGAGTCAGTATAGGCAGAGAGAGAAGAATGAGAATCAATACAGGCAGAGAGAGAAGCAAGAGAGTCAATACAGGCAGAGAGAGAAGCACGAGAGTCAGTATAGGCAGAGAGAGAAGCACGAGAGTCAGTATCAGCAGAGAGAGAAGCAAGAGAGTCAATACAGGCAGAGAGAGAAGCAAGAGATCAATACAGGCAGAGAGAGAAGCACGAGAGTCAGTATAGGCAGAGAGAGAAGAATGAGAGTCAGTATAGGCAGAGAGAGAAGAATGAGAATCAATACAGGCAGAGAGAGAAGCAAGAGAGTCAATACAGGCAGAGAGAGAAGCACGAGAGTCAGTATAGGCAGAGAGAGAAGCACGAGAGTCATTATAGGCAGAGAGAGAAGCACGAGAGTCAGTATAGGCAGAGAGAGAAGAATGAGAATCAATACAGGCAGAGAGAGAAGCAAGAGAGTCAATACAGGCAGAGAGAGAAGCACGAGAGTCAGTATCAGCAGAGAGAGAAGAACGAGAGTCAATACAGGCAGAGAGAGAAGCACGAGAGTCAGTATCGGCAGAGAGAGAAGAACGAGAGTCAATACAGGCAGAGAGAAGCAAGAGAGTCAGTATAGGCAGAGAGAGAAGCAAGAGAGTCAATACAGGCAGAGAGAGAAGCAAGAGAGTCAATACAGGCAGAGAGAGAAGCAAGAGAGTCAATACAGGCAGAGAGAGAAGCAAGAGATCAATACAGGCAGAGAGAGAAGAACGAGAGTCAATATAGGCAGAGAGAGAAGAACGAGAGTCAGTATAGGCAGAGAGAGAAGCAAGAGAGTCAATACACGCAGAGAGAGAAGCAAGAGAGTCAATACAGGCAGAGAGAGAAGAACGAGAGTCAATACAGGCAGAGAGAGAAGAACGAGAGTCAGTATAGGCAGAGAGAGAAGAACGAGAGTCAGTATCGGCAGAGAGAAGCATGAGATATAAGAATAGAAGTCAAAAGAGGCGACGAGGAGCAAGATCTCATGGCCATTTATAAAACAGTATGCAGTGGGTTACTCCTATGCCTAGTACCAATGGGTGGAGCACATGTGGCACACACTGCAGCCATTAGAAGCTGAAAATTGCATTAGGATCTTTCTGTACATCATAGGAACCCGATTTGCATGCCTTAATGAGATGCCGTTCTGCTTCAGTTGGGTGCTCTGGCAATCCCTTTCCAGGACCAGTTGGAAATAGTGCAGGTGGATTGGGAACTGAGCGACAAGTTCTAAATTTATTTTTCACCAAGCTTATGCTTATGACCTCTGATTCTACTAGTGTGCATTATTTTAAAGTAATGTTCAGGGTTCACTATATCAAAGCCAGTTAATATTTTATACAGTTCAACCAAGTCTGCCTTTATATGTGTTCTCTCTTGGCTATTAAAATTGAGCTTTTTTAACATTTCCTCAGAGCTCCTCCTGTTTACACTTGGAGTCATCTTGTTGCTCTTCTCTGTACCTTCCCCAACACCTGAGGCATGATGTGCCAGAATTGGTGTAGGTGAGAAGAGCAGCACTGGACTCAGAGTGGGCAAGAAGAGAAGCTGAATCACTAGACTTGGGACGGCAGCATTTGAAGCACCACATCAGGGTTTTAGTTGCTGCTTCGTCAGGTTACCATTTATTACAGACTATCCAAAATCACATTTAGCATTTTTTTAAAATTCTCTCCAATTTTCTCTTGCTCTTCTGAAGACTAGGATACTTCCTCACTCTGATGACCAGGGCAGCAGCGGCAGTGAGGAGGCTGAGAATAAATCAAGTGGGAATGTGTGAGAGAGCGCAGACCGGAGCAGCGAGGAGGCAGAGAACCTCCAGCGAAAACAACACCAAAAGCAACAACTGCAAAACAGCTAAAGTGATATCACAACCAAGGAAGGAGCTGATTGGTGAGTAGCAGGTAAATGTTTCTAGTTAATAGTCTATTAAGTAAAGGCACGGCAGGACAGCTCAATCCAGTGCCATGTGGAAACTCCAGGATGCTTCCCGTGTACTGAACAAACATGTGCAGGAAGTGTCGTCAGCTGGATGAGCTCGAGCTCCGGATTTCAGAGTTTTAGCAGCAGCTGGCGTCGCTGTGGTGCATCCGCGAGGCTGAGTCCTTCGTGGATAGCTCGTTTCAGGAGGTGGTCACCCCACAGATAAAGAGTGTGCAAGCAGTGAGGGAGTGGGTGACTACCAGACAGAAGAGAAGAACCAGGCAGGTAGTGCAGGAGTTCTCTGGGTGCATCTTGCTCTCCAAGCAGTATTTGGTTCTGAGTTCTGGTGAGGGCAATAGTTCATCTGGGGAGTGCAGCCAGAGCCAAGTCCACGGCACCATGGGTGGCTCAGCTGTACAGGGCGGGGAGGAAGAAGAGTGGGAAAACAATAGTTGTAGGGGATTCGATAGTTAGAGGAGCAGACAGGCATTTCCACGGCCGCAGACGTGACTCCAGGATGGTACGTTGCCTCCCTGGAGCCAGGATCAAGGATGTCACTATGATGTGCAGAATATTCTGAGGGGGGAGGGTGAACAGCCAGAGGTCGAGGTTCATATCGGTACCAATGACATAGATAGAAAGAGGGATGAGGTCCTGCAGGCAGATTTTAGGGAGTTAGGAAATAGATTAAAAAGCAGGACCTCACAGGTAGTAATTTCCGGATTACTCCCAGTGCCACGTATGAACGAATATAGAAATAGGATAGTGCAGATGAATGCAGGAGGGAGGGTTTCAGATTCCTGGGGCATTGGGACCAGTTCTGGGGGAAGTGAGACCTGGATGGGTTGTACCTCAACAGACCCGGAACCAATATCCTCATGGGGGAGGGCGGTGGGGGCAGGGGCGTTGGCTAGTGCTCTTGGGGAGGGTTTAAACTAATTTTAGGGGGCTGGGCACCAGGATGTAACATTAGAAAGGGAAAATAAAGTGCTCAAAGATTGGGGAGAGACAGCAAGCACTAAAGTAAGAAATAGTAAGGTATTAGGTGGGGTCCAACTAAGAGAGAATACAGGATGGTGTAAGATGGGTTTACAGTGTAGGTATGTGAATGCAGGAAGCATAGTAAACAAGTGAGCTGCAGACACAAATGGCCACATGGAAATATGATGTTGTGGCAATAACTGAGACCTGGCTCAAAAAAGGTCAGGATTGGGTACTAAATATTCCTATTTATAAGGTGTTATGGAAAGATGGGAGGTGGCGTGGCAGTATTGATTAAGGAGAATGTTAAAGTGCTGGAGAGGGAGGATGTCCTGGAGGGGTCAAGGACAGAATCTATCTGGCACGAGTTAAGAAACAATAGAGGTGCTAATACACTACTAGGTGTTTCCTGTAGACCACCAAATAGTGGGAAAGATATGGGGGAAGAAATTTGCAAATAAATTACAGAGAAGTGCAAGAACTTATCGAGTAGTAATAATGGGGAACTTTAACAATAATATTATAGACTGGGATAGTAATAGTGTAAAGGGCAGAGAAGGGGAAGAATTTCTGAAGTGTGATCAGGAAATCGTTCTTGATCAGTACGTTTCCAGCCCGACGAGGGAGGAGGCATTGCTGAATCTGGTTCTGGGAATGAGATAGGTCAAGTGGAGCAAGTTTCAGTAGGTGAACATTTAGGGAACAGTGATCATAGTATCATAAGGTTTAGATTAGCTATGGAAAAGGACATGGAGCAATCTGCTAGAGGAGCAGGAGCAGCGGGGAGGCGAGCGGGATCAGCGGGGAGGGGAGCAGGATCAGCAGGGAGGGGAGCAGGATCAGCGGCGGGAGGAACGGGAGCAGTGGCGAGAGGAACGGGATCAGCGGTAGGAGTAATGGGATCAGAGGGGAGGGGAGCGGCGGGGGAGCAGGATCAGTGGCGAGAGGAATGGCGGGAGGAACGGGATCAGCGGCGGGAGGAACGGGATCAGCGGCGGGAGGAACAGAATCAGCGGGGAGGGGAGCAGGATCAGCGGCGGGAGGAACGGGATCAGCGGCGGGAGGAATGGGATCAGCAGCAGGGAGGGGAGCGGGATCAGCGAGGAGGGGAACGGAATCAGTGGCGGGAGGAGCGGGATCAGCGGTGGGAGGAACGGGATCAGCAGTTGGGAGGGGAGCGGGATCAGCGGGGAGGGGAGTGGGATCAGCAGCGGGAGGAACGGGATCAGCAGCACGACAAAGAATCTTCATACAGAAAAATCAAGGAGTGACATCACAGGGCAACAGGTAGGCGATTAGTTGGTGATTACTACAGTTTTTTTTCGTCTCTAAGCTAGCTAAGAAATTGCGATAACTTTATTTTATTGAATTAGTAATTAAACTAGATAAACCAATTAAGTTATAAAACTATAATAAGTGATTAAAAAAATTAATTAACAAATCAAAAAAAAAAGAACATTAGATTGACGTGGCAGGGCAGGTGGTGTGCCATAACTGTAGCATGTGGGAGTTTGTGGAGACCAGCGATATCCTAAGCAACTTCATCTGCAGTAAGTGCCTGCAGCTCGAGGAACTTCAGCTCAGAGTTCAAACATTGCGGGGCATCAGGAAGGGGGAGAGTTACCTGGACACTTTGTTCCAGGAGACAGTCACACCCCTTAGGTTAAGTAGTACTAAGGAGTTCGTCAATGGTCAGGAACAAGAGAGTGTGACTGCGAGTCAGGAAAGTATGGGGACCCAGGATATAGTGATGGAGGAGCCTCAGCTCTTGACCTTGTCCAACAGGTACAAGGTACTTGCTGCCTGTATGGATGAGAACAAGGACCACAGGGAGGATGGGCAAACTGAACACGTCACCATGGTACAGGAGGCCATTCAAGTGGGTTGGAGTAAATAGGAATGTGGTAGTGACAGGCGACAGTATAGTCAGTGAAATAGATACAATTCTCTGCAGCCATGACACGGAGTTCCGAAGTTTGTGTTGCTTGCCCAGTGCCAGGGTTAAGAATATCTCCTCGCAGCTGGAGAACAACTTGGAGTGAGAGGGGGAGGATCCAGTTGTCATTGACCACGACGTAGGAATCAATGACATAGGTAGAATTAGGAATGAAGTTCTGCTGAGGGAGTTTGAGGAGCTAGGAATTAAATTAAAACGCAAAATCTCAAAGGTAATAATCTCTGGATTGTTACCTGAGCCATGCGCAAATTGGCATAGGGACAAGCAGATTCGAAGTTTAAATACGTTAATCAAAGAATGGTGTGGGAGGAAGGGGTTTCAGTTCATGGGGCACTGGTAGCAGTACTGGGAAAAGAGAGAGCTGTTCCGTTGGGATGAGTTCCACCTAAACCGCGCTGGGACCAATGTCCTGGCGAACCGATTAACTAGGGCAGTAGACAGGGCTTTAAACTAACAAAGGGCAGGGGCGGGGAGGGGGCCGGCGGCAGTGGGGGGTGGATGATTCAGGAAAGAGTACATTTAAAAGCAGCAAGAGAAATGTCAAGGCTCTAGAGCAGAGTAGAGTTTTGGGTAAAAATAAGCTGAGTGGGTCAGGAAAGGACAGAAAGAGTAACAAAGGTAATAGGGCATCAGTGACTGAAGGGACATCAGGGGGAAATGGAAATAAGTCAAAGTTAAAGGCACTATAATATCTGTGCGCGAAACATTCGCAACAAAATACATGAATTAATAGTGCAGATAGAAATTAATAGGTTTGATCTCATTGTCATTACAGAGACATGGTTACAAAATGGCCAAGGTTGGGAACTAAATATTCCAGGATACTTAACTTTTAGAAGAGATAGGCAAAATGAGGGGTAGCCCTGATAATAAAGGATGGGATAAAACAGTAGAGAGAAAGGTTCTGAGCTCTGAAAATCAAGAAATAGAATCAGTTTGGGTGGAGTTAAGAAACAGCAAGGGGCAGAAAATAATGGTGGGAGTTGTGTACAGGCCCCCAAACAGTAGTTGTAATGTAGGGCAGAGTATGAATCAGGAAATTAGAGGCGCATGTAACAAGGGTAATACAGTGGACGTGCAAGCCGTGATCCTGACCAAAGGATCCACCACAGACCCAATCCAAGTCCAGACCGGGGTCAATCAGGGCTGCATCATCGCCCCAACCCTCTTCCTCACTGCAATGCTTCATCTCACCCTCAGCAAGCTCCCCACTGGAGTGGAACTAAACAATAGAAATAATGGGAATCTGTGCAAACTTCGTCACCTCCAGGTTAGATCCAAGGTCATCCCATCCTCTGTCATTGAAATACAGTATGCAGACGACGTTTGCATCTGCGCACACTCGGAGGCCGAACTCCAAGCCATCGTCAACACCTTCACCAAAGCGTACGAAAGCATGGGTCTTACAGTAAACATCGGTAAGACAAAGGTCCTCCACTAATCTGACCCCGCCACACAGCACTTCCCCCTGGTTATCAAAATCCACGGCGAGGCCTTGGACAACGTGGACCTTTTTCCATACCTTGGGAGCCTACTGTCAACAAAGGCAGATATCGATGACGAGGTCCAGCACCGCCTCCAGTGCACCAGTGCAGCCTTCATTCGCCCAAGGAAAAGAGTGTTTGAAGACCAAGACCTCAAATCTGGCACTAAGCTTATGGCCTACAGGACAGTAGTGATACCCGCCCTCCAAATGGCTCAAAGATGTGGACTATATACAGCAGACATCTCATAACGTTAGAGAAATGCCACCAGTGCTGCCTCCGCAAGATCCTGCAAATACATTGGGAGGGCAGATGCACCAACGTCAGTGTTCTCACTCAGGCCAACATGCCCAGCATCGAAGTACTGACCGCATCGTCCGCAGACCCGACATGAGACTCCCAAAGCAAGCGCTCTATTCGGAGCTTCGTCAAGGCAAGCAAGCCCCAGGTGGGCAGAGGAAATGCTTCAACAACACTTTCAAAGCCTCCTTGATAAAGTGCAATATCCCCACCGGCACCTAGGAATCCCTGGCCCAAGACCACCTAAAGTGGAGAAAGAGCATCTGGGAGGGCGCTGAGCACCTCGAATCTCATCGCCGAGAGCAAGCAGAAACCAAGCGCAGACAGCGGAAGGAGCGTGCGTCAACCCAGGCTCCCCACCCCCCCCTTTCCTTCAACCACTATCTGCCCCACCTGTGACGGACACTGTCGGTCCCACATTGGACTCTTCAGCCACCTGAGAACTCACTTTTAGAATGGAAGCAAGTCATACTCTACTCCAAGGGACTGCTTATGATGATGATTGTCATGTATTTAACCATCTTGCAGTGACATAGTCATGTAACTGTAACTCATGTACACTGTACCTGTACCCTAGAAATGCACACCCTGACCACAGGGGGTGAACTTGCGGGAGACACTCCTCACCTGGGTTTCCAGGTATAAAAGGGGAGGTCCCACCCAGGGTCAGCACTTCTTGGTCCTGGCAATAAAGGTGAAGGTCACAGAGTGACCGTGTCTGAGATATCTATGTCCCGTGTGAGTTTGTAGTAAGGTGCAGGGACACTACATTTAGTGACGAGAAACCGGAATCACCGAACCACAAGGCTGGCCACCGGTGGCACAGAGGAACGTTACTGTGTGGGTGAGGACTGGGACGACTTCGTGGAACGACTCCAGCAGAGCTTTGTCACAAAGGACTGGCCGGGAGCGACAGCGGCTGACAAGCGGAGTGCGTATCTACTGACCAGCTGCGGACCACAGACGTATGCGCTGATGAAAGACCTGCTCGCACCCCAAAAGCCGGCAGACAAGTCCTTTGAAGAGCTCAGCCAGCTGATCAGTGAGCATCTCAAGCCGGCGAGTAGCGTACACATGGCCCGGCACCGGTTCTACTCTCACCGGCGTCGGGAGGGACAAAACGTCTCAGACTTCATGACGGAACTGTGGCGCTTGGCCAGTCTCTGTAAGTTCTCCGATGCCTGCAGGGGGGAGATGTTAAGGGACTTTGTCATCAAGGGCATTAATCATGCTGGCATTTTCAGGAAGCTCATAAAGACTAAGGACTTGACTTTAGAAGAGGCGGCATTGATAGCTCAGACCTTTATGGCAGGGCAAGAGGAGACCAAGCTAATTTACGCGCGCAGTCCTGGTCCAAACGTGGCGACAGACCAGGGAGTTAACATGGTGAACGCGGCTCGGGACCCCGCAGGCAGGCAAGGGCATTTCGAAACCGCCCAGGCAGCAACAGGTTCTAGGGTGGGCCTGCAACAAGGACAATGGAAAGGGGATCGGCAATTCACGCCATCTCGAGGAACAATGCGTCCCGCGATGGGACCATTAACACCCACCATCAGAGTGCTTAGAAACAGCCAAATGGGCAATCAGAGAGGAATGCCTGGTAATAGTCCTTTTGTTAACAGCAATATCAATCTCAGCTCATGCTGGAGGTGCGGGGGTAGACACACTGCGAGAAGCTACAGGTTCCAGCAATATACCTGTAGGATTTGTAATGTCAGTGGACACTTGGCCAGGATGTGCAAAAAGGCAGTAGCGAGGCTAATCTGCGAGACAGAGGAACCAGACGAGGGGTCTGCAATGCAGGATGAGGCCTGGGGTAAAGCCATAGATGCTGAAGTTCAGCGGGTTCATGTGACTGACAGCTCATACACTAAAACGCCACCCACGATGATGAAAGTCTTACTGAATGGCATCCCGGTGCACATGGAGCTGGATACAGGAGCTAGCCAGTCACTCATGAGTGCCCAACAATTTGAGAGACTATGGTCACACAGAGCTAGCAGGCCCAAACTGGAACGCATTGAGACGCAGCTACGGACGTACACCAAAGAGATCATCCCAGTGCTGGGCAGTGCAAACTTGGTGGTAACACATAATGGATCACAGAACCGGCTGCCACTCTGGATCATTCTTGGAAATGGCCCCGTGTTTTTGGGGAGGAGTTGGCTAACTGTGATGAATTGGAAATGGGGGGATGTGCATGCCATTTCATCCGTGGAGCGAAGTTCATGCTCACAGGTCCTGCAAAAATTTGGATCACTGTTCCAACCTGTGTCGGAACGTTCAAGGGCACTAAAGTAGTGATACGCATCACACCGGACGCCAGACCAGTGCACCACAAAGCCAGAGCGGTGCCGTATGTGATGCATGAAAAAATTGAACGTGAACTGGACAGGCTGCTCAGAGAGGGCAAAGTTTTGGCCGTTTAATTCAACAACTGGGCAAGTCCCATCATTCCCGTCCTCAAAGCAGATGGCTTGGTTAGGATTTGTGGCGACTACAAAGCCACCATCAACCGAGTATCGCTGCAAGACCAATATCCGCTTCCGAGAGCGGAGGACCTTTTTGCCACGCTGGCAGGTGGCAAGCTGTTCACTAAGTTGGACCTCACTTCGGCCTACGTGACTCAGGAACTGGCTGAAGAATCCAAGCTTCTGACCACCATCACGACGCACAAGGGATCATTTGTCTATAACAGGTATCCGTTTGGCAGCAACCATCTTTCAGAGAAACGTGGAAAGCTTGCTCAAATCCATTCCTGTTGTGATCGTATTCCAAGACGACATTCTCATAACGGGTCGAGAAACCGAAGAGCACCTCCACAACCTGGAGGAGGTGCTACGCCGACTGGACCGGGTAGGCTTGCGGCTGAAAAAGGCCAAGTGTGTGTTTTTGGCCCCAGAGGTCGAGTTTTTGGGCAGGAGGGTTGCCGCAGACGGGATCCGGCCCACTGAATCAAAAATGGAGGCGATCCGTCGGGCGCCCAGGCCCGGCAACATGTCAGAGTTGCGATCATTCCTGGGACTTTTGAACTATTTTGGGAACTTTCTGCTGAACTTAAGCACATTGTTGGAGCTGTTACACATACTCCTGCGTAAAGGTTGTGAATGGTTTTGGTGGGGACTGTCAAGAACGGGCTTTCAATAAGGCGAGGAACCTGCTGTGTTCCAACAAACTGTTGACTTTGTATGACCCTTGTAAAAAAACTGGTCTTATCATGCGATGCGTCGTCCTACAGGGTTGGGTGTGTGTTGCAGCAGGGTAACGATGATGGCCGATTCCAACCGGTGGCTTACGCCTCCGATCGCTCTCCCAGGCAGAGCGTGGATACGGCATGGTCGAGAAGGAGGCAATCGCATGTGTGTACGGTGTGAAAAAGGTGCGCCAGTATCTTTTTGGTAGACAGTTCGAGCTAGAGACGGACCACAAGCCGTTAACATCCTTGTTGTCCGACAGCAAGGCTGCCAACACCAATGTGTCAGCTCGCATACAGCGCTGGGCCTTCACGCTGGCTGCATATGACTACACCATACGGCACCAGCTAGGCACCGAAAATTGCGCTGACACACTCAGCAGGCTCCCACTGGCCACCACCAAGGGGGCGTCGGAGCAGAGCGCCGATATGGTCATGGCCGTTGAGGCTTTTAACACTGCGGGCTCCCCTATCACAGCCCACCAGATCAAACACTGGACCAACAGGGACCCCCTCCTATCCATGATAAAGAAATGTGTCCTGACTGGGGATTGGGCTCCCGCACACAAGGCGTGCCCCGAGGAAGTCAGACCGTTTCAGAGATGGATGGATGAGCTCTCCATCCAAGCCGACTGCCTGCTATGGGGCAGCCGGGTAGTCATGCCCCAGAAAGGAAGGGAAGCGTTCATCAGGGAACTCCACAGCGAGCACCCTGGCATCGTGTTAATGAAGGCCATTGCCCGTTCACAGATATGGCGGCCGGGGATTGACTCAGACCTGGAAAACTGGGTTCGCAGGTGCACGATGTGTGCCAAGCTGGGCAATGCCCCCAGGGAGGCCCCACTCAGCCCATGGCCCTGGCCCATCAGACCATGGTCACGTATTCACGTAGACTATGTGGGCCCGTTCATGGGGAAAATGTTCCTGTTCGTTGTCGATGCATACTTGAAGTGCATCGAGTGCATCATATTGAACTCATGCATGACATCCATCACCATGGAGAGACTGCATACGGTTTTCGTGACCCATGGCTTGCCGGACATCCTGGTCACGACAATGGCCCGTGATTCACCAGCCGTGAATTCCAGGAGTTTATGTCGGGCAATGGTATCAAGCACGTCCGGACAGCGCCGTTCAAGCCGGCTTCCAATGGCCAGGCGGAATGGGCGGTCCAAGTCATAAAACAGGGCATGCTACGCATCCAAGGACCCTCCCTTCAGTACCGCCTATCGCGCCTCCTGCTGGCCTACAGGTCCCGTCCGCACTCAGTCACAGGAGTCCCGCCAGAAGAACTCCTCATGAAACGCACACTCAAGACGCGGCTGTCCCTAATTCACCCAACCCTGGCAGACATTGTTGAGGGCAAGCACCAGTCCCAAACCGAGCTCCATGTTCGAAACTCAAGGGGGAGGTGTATAGAAATAGATGACCCGGTATTTGTTCTTAACCAGGCTTTGGGACCCAAGTGGCTTGAGGGCACCATAATTGGCAAAGAAGGAAATAGAGTCATGGTGGTCCGACTAAACAATGGGCAGATATGCCGCAAACACTTGGACCAAGTAAAGAAAAGGTTCAGCAAAGACACGGAGGAACCGGAAGAAGAGCATGAGATGGCACCCACACCACTGCCAGCGGATGAGCAACAAAGACAGTCCTCAGCATGCACAGTCCCTGCGGCCAGCCCGGACAGGCCGGAATCACCTCAAATGACAGAGACGGGTGCCAAGGCTCAGCCACCAGAGCCACAACTGCGGCGCTCCACGAGAGAGCGTCGACCACCTGACAGACTTAACCTCTGAAACTACAAGACTGAAGTGGGGAGATGATGTCATGTATTTAACCATCTTGCAATGACATAGTCATGTAACTGTAACTCATGTACACTGTACCTGTACCCTAGAAATGCACACCCTGACCACAGGGGGTGAACTTGTGGGAGACACTCCTCACCTGGGTTTCCAGGTATAAAAGTGGAGGTCCCACCCAGGGTCAGCACTCCTTGGTCCTGGCAATAAAGGTGAAGGTCACAGAATGACTGTGTCTGATATATCTATGCCTCGTGTGAGTTTGTAGTAAGGTGCAGATCACTACAATGATGATGACAGTAATCATGGGGGACTTGAATCTACATATAGACTGGGCAAACCAAACGTGCAGTAATAGTGTGGAGGACGAATTCATGGAATGTATACAAGATAGGTTTCTATATCAATATGTTGAGGAACCAACTGAGGAACAGGCTATTTTAGATCTCGTGTTGTGCAATGAGAAAGGGTTAATTAATAACCTTGTAGCAAAGGGGCCCTTGGGGAAGAGTGGCCATAATATAATAGAATTTTATATTGAGTTTGAAAGTGATTTAGTTAAATCTGAAACTAGGGCCTTCCATCTAAACAAAGCAAACTCCGTAGGTGTGAGGGACGAGTTTGTGAAGGTAGATTGGGAAACTACATTAAAAGGATGATGGTGGACAAGCAATGGCTAACATTTAAAGAATTAATACATAATTCACAACAAATATACATTCCTTTAAGGCACAAAAACCCCACAGGAAAAGTGGTCCAGCTGTGGCTAACAAGAGAAGTTAAAGATAATATTAGATCAAAGGTAGAGGCTTATAATGTTGCCAAAAAGAGCAATAAGCTTGAGGATGAGGAGGATTTTAGAATTCAGCAAAGGAGGACCAAGAAATTGATTAAGAAAAGGAAAATAGAATATGAGAGTAAACTAGCGAGAGACATAAAAGCAAACTGTAAAAGCTTCTATTGGTATGTAAAAAGGAACAGATTAGTGAAAGTAAATGTGGGCCCCTTACAGGCTGAGATAGGAATAATTATAATGGGGAATAAGGAAACAGCAGAGAAATTAAACAACTACTTTGGGCTCGACTTTCCACTTCGATCACTAAGGCCCAAAAAATGGGCGATGTTCCAGCCTTTGCGATGTTTCAGCTCTCAGGATCACTGGAAAATCGCCTATTTTTCGGATCGCAACTTTCAGCACTTTTTTCCGGCGATAACCCAGCGATAGCTCAGCGATGTAGATTGGGCCTTAACGATACGAAATGGGCCTCAGCAATGTGAAAGGCAAGGCATTTCTAGCAACGGCCTTTCTGCGTATGCGTTTTTTTGGCAAAGAAGGTTTCCCGTGATTCGGGAGGTCAGGAGTCATCCAGGGATGCGCAGAAGGCAAAGGGTGGGAGAGAGAGAGAGAGAGAGAGAGAGAAAGGCAGAGAGAGAGCCAGATAAACAGAATAGAAACAAAAATCAATAAGGCAAAATGTCTAACCAGGAGCACGAGTCCGCTGAGAGTGGGCAGGATGTGGAGGGGAGGAGGAGGGCAAAGCCCTTTTCTGATGAGGCGAATGAGGCCCTCGTCGGTAAAGGTGCACACGCGGTGGGCCCAATTAACCCGGGGTGGGCGTGGGAACCTCCACCCCGGGCCTACCGGAAGATTTGGGGCGAGATTGCCGACGTCTCGTCGGCATCCCACGAGGCGAGAGGATCTGATCAGTGCCGCAAGCGCTGGAACAGCCTGGTTGCTTCGGCAAGAGTAAGTATTAAATATATTTTAAAATTGTAATGATCCACATAATATGTAAATCTCCTGGATTGAAATTAAGCTGGTTATTCTTGCATATAATCCCTGCTAAGATCTGGGCAGGGCTCCAAACCGGCGCTCTTTTTAAGTCATTTGAAGTGTAAATTTGGCACTGTCTCCTTTTGGGTTACATTGGTGGATGGGGCACAACTAAGCAATGAGGGGTCTGGTAACCTTTACGCAGACTGTGTCAGTCTCTCCGACTGCAGTTACTTACACAGTGAGCCAACCTGGACTGGAGGAGAGCTGCCCTGGCTCACTATCTGCCTTGGAACACTTTCGGACATTGGCTCCTGTCATTCCCAGATGATCTTGATTACCTCATGGAAATTGTAGTCGAGATGTTTTGTGTCAAGCATTAGATCGTAAACACAATCTTATGAAATATTTTGTCTGAATGTAGATGTTATAATCATGCATCAATTGTGGATACATAGAAACATAGAAACATAGAAAATAGGTGCAGGAGTAGGCCATTCGGCCCTTCTAGCCTGCACCGCCATTCAATGAGTTCATGGCTGAACATGCAACTTCAGTACCCCATTCCTGCTTTCTCGCCATATCCCTTGATCCCCCTAGTAGTAAGGACTTCATCCGTATGAGCATATAACGTTGGAACCTGTTGTCTTTCCATGATAGTACCTAGTTAATTAGCTTATGCCATGCTTTTGTCACATTTGCAGTGGAAGATATCTAACAACAGATCTCAGCAGAGACGCACCATAGGAGGCCCTGCTCAGCTCGTCCTGCTCACTGACCCTGAGGAACGTACGGTAGCGCTTGTGGGCACCCACAGTCGCTCGGTCACCACCCGTGGTGGTGCAAATCCCTCCCTTACGTCACGTGAGTAATTCAAAGTAATGTAACAGCATTTCATTATAATATACAAATGATGTCATGTTATGCATGCAGCTTCTGTGCTACTCTCAGGTTAACAACATAAGAACATAAGAAATAGGAGCAGGAGCAGGCCATCTGGTCCCTCGAGCCTGCTCCGCCATTTGATTAGATCATGGCTGATCTGCTGCAGGGCTCAGCTCCACTTCCCCGCCCGCTCCCCATAAACCTTCACTCCCTTATCATTCAGAAGTCTGTCTATCTCTGCCTCAAATATAATCACTGATCCGGCCTCCACAGCTCTCTGGAGCAGTGAATTTCACATGGATGTACTACCATATGTACTACCATATGATGCATTAATATGTAACGTCTATCGGTCATATTTATTGTAGTAGTGCTGCTCCTCCTATGTATAGAAACATAGAAACATAGAAAATAGGTGCAGGAGTAGGCCATTCGGCCCTTCTAGCCTGCACCGCCATTCAATGAGTTCATGGCTGAACATGCAACTTCAGTACCTCATTCCTGCTTTCTCACCATACCCCTTGATTCCCCTAGTAGTAAGGACTTCATCTAACTCCTTTTTGAATATATTTAGTGAATTGGCCTCAACAACTTTCTGTGGTAGAGAATTCCACAGGTTCACCACTCTCTGGGTGAAGAAATTCCTCCTCATCTTGGTCCTAAATGGCTTCCCCCTTATCCTTAGACTGTGTCCCCTGGTTCTGGACTTCCCCAACATTGGGAACATTCTTCCTGCATCTAACCTGTCTAACCCCGTCAGAATTTTAAACGTTTCTATGAGGTCCCCTCTCATTCTTCTGAACTCCAGTGAATACAAGCCCAGTTGATCCAGTCTTTCTTGATAGGTCAGTCCCGCCATCCTGGGAATCAGTCTGGTGAACCTTCGCTGCACTCCCTCAATAGCAAGAATGTCCTTCCTCAAGTTAGGAGACCAAAACTGTACACAATACTCCAGGTTTGGCCTCACCAAGGCCCTGTACAATTGTAGCAACACCTCCCTGCCCCTGTACTCAAATCCCCTCGCTATGAAGGCCAACATGCCAGCGCAGCACAAGAATCATGTGTACCCTTCTGTTCTAATAAGCTCAATCGTGTTTTGCAGGTCACCCAGCTCCAGGCAAAGGGAGACCGTACCTGCCCCATTGCAGGTGGTCATCACCACGGGTGCTGAAGAGGAGAAAGAGGAGGAGACCACCGAGCCAGAGGAGAAAGGAAATGCTATAGAAACAGAGGAGGATGCCCCTTGCATCCCTGTGAATGTTCTATCTGCGGCCACTTCGTCGTTTTCGACAGAAGAAATAGCGGGCCCAAGTGGCTTGCAGCAGGTGACTCCAAGGCATACAGTGCCCCAGGGAGGTTGAGTCAGCGAGGTCGGCACGCACTAAGATGGGCAGATCGCAATGAGGCCGTGACCACATTGTGCAGGGAGAGCGTCGACCTAAGTCGAGAGTTCCTCCAGGCATTTGGTGGGTTGACCGGGATCATTGGCAGAATGTCCGCTCGCATATCGGAGGACATCGAGCGCATGATTGTGGAAATGGGCCAACAGACCACCGCCGTCCATGCCTTGCGGCATGTGATACTGTCGGGCGATGGTACTGTACTCCAAGGTGCCATCCCACCAACCGCCAACACAGCAATTTCCTTCGGGCTCAGAAGTCGTTTCATCTGAAACATCTTCTCCTCCTCCACCCCCTGAAAGGATTCTGCCATCGTCACCACCCCCACAGCACCAGGCCTTGAGGTCGCCAACTGCACGTCGTCCTGGTCCCACTACCCGATTACAATGGGGGGCTTAGATACGGGGGGGCATATTAGGATCTGGAGGGAAGTGTGGCCGCAGGTGGGCGGGGGGGGGGTGGGGGGTGGTATTGTTGTTTTTAAAATTTATTGTAGGGTGACTGTTGGGGGTGGGGAGGCTGGTGGGGAGCGTGTTATGAGTTTAAAAAAAAGTAAATTGTTAAATTATTAAAATATTTTATTGCATTTTACAATTGTTGTGTAGTGTCTTCTAATAACATAAGGTAAGGTAAAACATGAATACAATTGTTGGAAAACAATGGCCAGGCCAGGCCAGGCAAGGATGAAACGTAACCCAACTGCAACTGTTGTCTTTCTGTAAGTGTAACTGTCACCAATGTAAGTTCATGCAAAGTGTTCATTTATGAGCTGCTGACGCAAGAGTGTTGCAGCTGCGTAACTCCCATGGGGCTTTTCCAGTCTTGCGGAGGGGGGCGCGGGGGCATGGGTTGATTGTCGTCCCTCAGGTCCTCATCATCCTCCTCCTCATCCTCCTCATCTTCCTCTTGTCCTCTCTCCTGAGGTGAACCGGCAGCCGCATCTGGCAATTGTTGTCCTCTCCTTCTAGCTAGGTTAGGCAACATGCAGCACACCACAATAAACTCAGCGACCTGATCAGGGTGGTATTGTAGGTTGCCTCCAGAGTGGTCCAGGCATCTGAAGCGCTGCTTCAGCACTCCAATTGTCTTTTTGACAATATTGCGTGTAGCTATATGGCTTTCATTGTAGAACTTCTCTGCTTCCGTCTGGGGATTACGCAGAGGCATCATGAGCCAGCTGGCAAGGTCATGTCCTTTATCCCCCAGCATCCAACTGTGACCTTGTGGTTGACTGTCAAACAGGTCATAGACAGTGCTCTCACGCAAGATGTGCGCATCATGGTTGCTGCCTGGAAAATTAGCATTTACTGCCATGATTATTTGGTTGTGGTTGACAACGAGCTGCACATTCAGGGAGTGGAATCCCTTTCGGTTACGAAACACCTCCGCATCCTGTAAAGGTGCTCTCAGGGCAATGTGTGTACAGTCTATTATTCACTGCACCTTGTGGAAGTTTGCTGTTCTCGAGAACCCCAAAGCCCCCTCAGTCTGTGCCTCCCTGGTCATAGGGAAGTTTATGAAGTCCATCCTGCGAGTGTAAAAGGTTTTAGTCACCTGTCGAATGGAGCAATGTGTGGCGTGCTGAGAGATACCACAAATGTCGCCAGCTGAGGCCTGAAAGGAGCCCGATCCGTAGAAGGAAAGTGCCGCAATAACCTTTACCTCAACGGGCAGTGCGGTCCTGATGGTGCTGTAGGCTGTAGATCTCCCTTGATGAGCTGGCATATCTCTGCAATGACCTCCTTTCGGAAACGCAGCCTCCTAAGGCACATGTTATCGGACAAGTTCAGGTATGATTGCTTTTCCCTGTAAGTTCGTCGGGTATATGGTCTCCTCCTCCACAGCAGTCTGCCATCTCTTTGATTGGGTACATAATGCTCTTCAATATACCTTCTCCCATCTGCAATCTGCAGCATGTGGTTAGTGACCAATACTAGTAGAGAAGTTACAGACCCCATCACTATTGCTATAAATGCCCTAAATTTTGTCCTCAATAAATAGAAATGTGAGCAGATGATTGCCAAAGAGTCAGTAAAATAACTCACAAATTAATTCTCCTCATAAGTCCCTTCTTCAAGCAGCTTCTCACTTCCTCCGACATTCAAAATGGCGTCCATAGTGCCAGTCGGGAGCAGCTTTTCTCCAGGGATCTCAACGAGCGATCAGCCCGGCGATGTGTGGGCGATGTGGCGAAAGTTGCGGTGGTCGATCACCTTGGCGATGTGAAATTCTTGTGTGACGAAAGTTGGGCCGGCAATCTTTCGGCGATGTTCCAGCCCAACTTTCCACTTTTAAGGTAAAATGGGTGATAGCCTGCATATTTGGGCGATAGATGGGCGATAGCCCAGCGATCATAAGGGGAAAGTCTAGCCCATAGTCTCTGTCTTCATGGAAAAAGACGCAAAATACTTCCCGGAAATAGTAGAGAATCAAGGGTCTAGGGAGAGTGAGGATCTGAAAGAAATTCGTATTCGTAAAAAAATAGTATTGGAGGAATTAATGGAACTGAAAGTCGATAAATCTCCTGGACCTGATGACCTACACCCTAGGATTTAGAAAGAAGTGGCTATAGCGATAGTGGATGCATTGGTTGCCATCTTCAAAAATTGAAGAGAGTTTTCAAAGATCAAGCCCTCAAATCTGGCACCAAGCTTATGGTCTACAGGGTTGTAGTGATACCCGCCCTCTTGTATGGCTCAGAGACATGGACCATAAAAAGCAGACACCTCAAATTGCTGGAGAAATACCACCAGCGATGTCTCCGCAAGATCCAGCAAATCCCTTGTGCATCCAGGTGGGCAGTGGAAACATTTCAAGGACACCCTCAAAGCCTCCCTGATAAAGTGCAACATCCCCACCGATACCTGGGAATCCCTGGCCAAAGACCGCCCCAAGTGGAGGAAGAGAGTCCGGGAGGGCGCTGAGCACCTCGAGTCTCATCGCCGAGAGCATGGAGAAAACAAGCGCAGGCAGCGGAAGGAGTGTGCGGCAAACCAGACTTCCCACCCACCCTTTCCTTCAATGACTGCCTGTCTCGTCTGTGACAGAGACTGTAATTCCCATATTGAACTGTGTAGTCATCTGAGAACTCACTTTTAGAGTGGAAGCAAGTCTTCCTCGATTTCGAGGGACTGCCTATGATGATGATGGTGATGGATGCATTGGTTGTCATCTTCAAAAATTCCATAAATTCTACAACAGTTGCCATGAATTGGAAGATCACAATTTAAGAAAGGAGGGAGAGAGAAAATGGGGAACTACAGACCAGTTAGCCTGACATCAGTAATAGGGAAGATGCTAGAATCTATTATTATGGACGTGGTAACAGGGCACTTAGAAAATCATAATAGGATTAGGCAGAATCAATATGGATTCAGAAGAAAGAAAAACTTACATTTATATAACGCCTTTCATGACCGCCGGATGCCTCAAAGCGCTTCACAGCCAATGAAATACTTTTGGAGTGTAGTCGCTGTTGTAATGTGAGAAACGCGGCAGCCAATTTGCGCACAGCAAGCTCACACAAACAGCAAAGTGATAATGACCAGATAATCTGTTTTATGTTTGAGGGATAAATATTGGCCAGGACATTTATTAATGGAAATCATGTTTGACAAATCTGTTAGAGTTTATTGAGGTTGTAACTGGCAGAATAGATAAGGGGGATCAGTGGATGTGGTATATTTGAATTTTCAGAAGGTATTCTATAAGGTCATTAAACAAAATTAGAACACATGGGATTGGGGGTAATATACTAGCATGGATTGAGGATTGGTTAACGGACAGAAAACAGCAGGTAAGAATAAATGGGTCATTTTCGGGTTGGCAGGCTCTAACTAATGGGATACCACAAGGATCAGTGCTTGGGACAAGTCAATGATTTAGATGAGGAGACCAAATGTAATATATCCAAGTTTGCTAATGATACAAAGCTAGGTGGGAATGTAAGTTGTGAGGAGGATGCAAAGAGACTTCAAGGGGATATAGACAGGCTAAGTGATTGCGCAAGAACATGGCAAATGGAATATAATGTGGAGAAATGCGATGTTATCCACTTTGGTAGGAAAAATAGAAAAGCAGAGTATTTTTTAAATGGTGAGAGTTATGGAAATGTTGGTGTTCAGAGGGACCTGGGTGTCCTTGTACATGAATCACTGAAAGTTAACATGCAGGTACAGCAAGCAATTAAGAAAGCAAAAGGTACGTTGGTCTTTATTACAAGAGGATTTGAGTATAAGAGTAATGACGTCTTCCTGCAATTATATACGCCCCTGGTGAGACCACACCTGGAGTATTGTGCACAGTTTTTGTCTCCTTACCTAAGGAAGGATACTTGCCATAGAGGGGGTGCAATGAAGGTTCACCAGATTGATTCCTGGGATGGGGTGATTGTCCTATAAGGAGAGATTGAGTAGACTAGGCCTATGTTGTCTAGAGTTTAGAATGAGAGGTGATCTCATTGATACATACAACTTCTTAAAGGAGGATGCTCTGAGGCTGCAGAGTGATTTGGATAGGTTAGGTGAGTGGGCAAATGCATGGCAGATGAAGTATAATGTGGATAAATGTGAGGTTATCCACTTTGGTGGTAAAAACAGAGAGACAGACTATTATCTGAATGGTGACAGATTAGGAAAAGGGGAGGTGCAACGAGACCTGGGTGTCATGGTACATCAGTCATTGAAGGTTGGCATGCAGGTACAGCAGGCGGTTAAGAAAGCAAATGGCATGTTGGCCTTCATAGCAAGGGGATTTGAGTACAGGGGCAGGGAGGTGTTACTACAGTTGTTCAGGGCCTTGGTGAGGCCACACCTGGAGTATTGTGTACAGTTTTGGTCTCCTAACTTGAGGAAGGACATTCTTGCTATTGAGGGAGTGCAGCGAAGGTTCACCAGACTGATTCCCGGGATGACGGGACTGACCTATCAAGAAAGACTGGATCAACCGGGCTTGTATTCACTGGAGTTCAGAAGAATGAGAGGGGATCTCATAGAAACATTTAAAATTCTGATGGGTTTAGATAGGTTAGATGCAGGAAGAATGTTCCCAATGTTGGGGAAGTCCAGAACCAGGGGTCACAGTCTAAGGATAAGGGGTAAGCCATTTAGGACCGAGAAGAGGAGAAACTTCTTCACCCAGAGAGTGGTGAACCTGTGGAATTCTCTACCACAGAAAGTTGTTGAGGCCAATTTACTAAATATATTCAAAAAGGAGTTAGATGTAGCCTTTACTACTAGGGGGATCAAGGGGTATGGTGAGAAAGCAGGAATGGGGTACTGAAGTTGCATGTTCAGCCATGAACTCATTGAATGGCGGTGCAGGATCGAAGGGCCGAATGGCCTACTCCTGCACCTATTTTCTATGTTTCTATGTTTCTATGTTTGACAGAGTAGATGCAGGGAGGATGATTCCTCTGGCTGAGGAGTCTAGAATCATGGGTCACAGTCTCAGAATAAGAGGTCAGCCATTTAGGGCTGAGATGAGAAGAAATTTAATCATTCAGAGGGTGGTGGATCTTTGGAATTCTCTATCCTAGAGGGTTGTGGAGGCTGAATCTTTGAGTATATTCAAGACAGTAATTGATAAATTTTGGGGTATTAAGGGAATCAAGGGATATGGGGAAAGTGCAGGAAAGTGGAGTTGAGGTAGAAGATCAGCCATGATCTTATTGAATGGCGAAGCAGGCTTGTGGGGCCGAAAGGCCTACTCCTGCTCCTATTTCTTATGTAATCTAAAGTAAAAATGTTTATCTGGGTGAGGGCCAATTTCAATGGGATGAGAACAGATCTGGACTGAGTAAACTGGAATAAAAGATTGGCAGGCAAAACTGGAATGGAAAAGAAACACTTGGATTTATATAACGCCGTTCACAAACACCGGACGTCTCAAAGCACTTTACAGCCAACGAAATTCTTTTGGAGTGTAGTCACTGTTGTAAAGTGGGAAATGCGACAGCCAATTTGTGCACAAGCAAGCTCCCACAAACAGCAATGTGATAATGACCAAATAATCTGTTTTTTATGTTGATTGAAGGATAAATATTCGCCAGGACACCAGGAATAACTCCCCTGCTCTTCTTCGAAATAATGCCATGGGATCTTTTACGTCCACTTGAGAGAGCAGACGGGGCCTCAGTTTAACATCTCATCCGAAAGACGGCACCTCAGCACTGCTACAGGCATATAAATCGTAAAAGGGCAGTAAGTGGGGCCAATTAGGGACTAAAAAAATGAGATCTGTGCATGGAGGCAGAGGTGCTACCTCAGCACTGCATTGACATGTCAGCCTAGATTTTCTTTCTACTCAAGTACCTGGACTGGACTTGAACCCACCATCTTCTGGCTCAGAGGCAAGAGTGCTACCCACTGAGCCACAGCTGGCACTGAAGCAATGGGCTGCCTTTAAAGAGGAAATAGTTCAGTTACAGTTGAGGTACATTCTCACTCGGGGGGTGGGGGGGGGGGCGGGATGGGGGGGGGGAGATGGGGGGGGAATGCAGGGCAACTAAAGTCAGGATTCCCTGGATGACGAAAGAGATAGAGAATATGATGAAGCAGAAAAAGACAGATGTCAGGTTGCAAATACACCTGAGAATCAGGCTATATATAAAAAGCTCAGAAGAAAAGTGGAAAAGAAAATAAGAGGGGCAAAGAGAATATGGCAGCCATCCAAAAGTCTTCGAAATAATAAAAGGGCAGTGAGGAGGAGTGGAGCTGATTAGGGATCAAAAAGGAGACCTATGCATGGAGGCAGAGGGTATGGTTGAGGTACTAAATGAGTATTTTGCATCTGTCTTTACCAAGAAAGAGGATGCTGCCATTGATAAAGTGAAGGAGGAGGTAGTGGAGATATTTGATAAAGAGGAGGTATTAGAAAGGCTGTCTGTACTTAAAATAGATAAATGACCAGGTGGGATGCATCAGGAATTGAGGGAGGAGACCGCGGCGGTACTGGCCATAATATTCCAATCCTCCTTAGATACAGAGGTGGTGCCAGAGGAATGGAGAATTGCAAATGTTACACCATTGTTCAAAAAAGGGTGTCAAGATAAACCCAGTAACCCTACAGGCCAGTCAGTTTAATCGCAGTAGTGGGGAAGCTTTTTGAAACAGTAATGAGGGACAAAATTAACAGTTACTTAGATAGATGTACATTAATTAAGGAAAGCCAGAACAGATTTGTGAAAGGCAAATCATGTTTAACCAACTTGATCGAGTTTTTTGATGAGGTAACGGATAGGGTGATGAGGGTAATACAGTTGACGTAGTGTACATGGATTTCCAAAAGGCATTCGACGAAGTGCCACAAAATAGGCTTGCCAGCAAAGCTGAAGCAAAGTGGAATAAAGTGGACAGTGGCAACTATTTACAATCGATATTAATGACTTGGATGAAGGGACCGGGTGTAATGTAGCCAAATTTGCTGATGATACAGGTACGACCTCCCAAATCCAGAAACCTCAGGACTGAGGCCGTTCTAGATTTCGGAACTTATTTCCAATGTCCCGAATCCGGAAATGCCTGGGCCGAGGTTTGGGTATTTCCGAATTTCGGAACCCTTTGGCCAACCGGCCAACTTTCCTGTACGCTATACAGGGCCTGTATTTTCTGATTTATTGCTGTGTACTGACACCTTAATGAAATGTTTCTGAGAAGCCGACACACGTGCTAGTCAGATTAGAAATAACAGGATAGTTAAGATGAATACTTGGCTTGAGAAATGGTGCAAGAGGGTGGGATTCAAATTCCTGGGACATTGGAACCGGTTCTGGGGGAGGTGGGACCAGTATAAACCGGACGGTCTGCACCTGGGCAGGACTGGAACCGATGCCTTAGGAGGAGTGTTTGCTAGTGCTTTTGGGGAGGATTTAAACTAATATGGCAGGGGGATGGGAGTCTATGCAGGGAGAGAGAGGGAAATAAATTGGGGGCAGAAGCAAAAGGTAGAAAGGAGATAAGGAAAAGTGGAGGCCAGAGAAATCAAAGACAAAAATCAAAAAGGGCCACATTACAACATAATTCTAAAAGGACAATGAGTGTTAAAAAAAACAAGCCTGAAGGCTCTGTGTGTCAATGCAAGGAGCATTCGTAATAAGGTGGATGAATTAACTGTGCAGATAGCTGTTAACGGATATGATGTAATTGGGATTCCGGAGACCTGGCTCCACGGTGACCAAGGCTGGGAATTCAACATCCAGGGGTATTCAATATTCAGGAAGGATAGACAGAAAGCAAAGGAGGTGGGGTAGCGTTGCTGGTTAAAGAGGAAATTAACGCAATAGTAAGGAAGGTCATTAGCTTGGATGATGTGGAATCTGTATGGGTAGAGTTGCGAAGGGCAAAAACCCGCGTGGGAGTTGTGTACAGACCACCAAACAGTAGTAGTGAGGTTGGGAATGGCATGAAACAGGAAATTAGGGATGCGTGCAATAAAGGTACAGCAGTTATACGTGACTTTAATCTTCATATAGATTGGGCTAACCAAACTGGTAGCAATACAGAGGAGGAGGATTTCCTGGAGTGTATGAGGGATGGTTTTCGAGACCAATATGTCGAGGAACCAACTAGAGAGCAGCTGGCCATCCTAGACTGGGTGTTGTGTAATGAGAGAGGATTAATTAGCAATCTTGTTGTGCGAGGCCCCTTGGGGAAGAGTGACCATAATATGGTAGAATTCTTTATTAAGATGGAGAGTGACACAATTAATTCAGAGACGAGGGTCCTGAACTTAAAGAAAAGTAACTTCGATGGTATGAGACGTGAATTGGCTAGGATAGACTGACGAATGATACTTAAAGGGTTGACGGTGGATAGGCAATGGCAGACATTTAAGGATCACATGGATGAACTTCAACAATTGTACATCCCTGTCTGGTGTAAAAATAAAACGGGAAGGTGGCTCAACCGTGGCTAGCAAGGGAAATTAGGGATAGTGCTAAATCCAAGAAAGGCATATAAATTGGCCAGAAAAAGCAGCAAACCTGAGGACTAGGAGAAATTTAGAATTCAGCAGAGGAGGACGAAGGGTTTAATTAGGAGGGGGAAAATACAGTAAGGTTGCAGGGAACATAAAAACTGACTGCAAAAGCTTCTATAGATATGTGAAGAGAAAAAGAATAGTTAAGAGAAATGTAGGTCCCTTGCAGCCAGAATCAGGTGAATTTATAATGGGGAACAAAGAAATGGCAGACCAATTGAACAAATAATTTGGTGATGTCATGTATTCAACTGTCATTGTAATCCATGCATAAACTGACCTAAGTTGTACACCGTGAGAACACTGACCACTAGGTGGTGAACTTGTGGGAGACACTCCTAACCTGGACTTTCAGGTAAAAAGGGGAAGCTCCACCCACCTTCATCACTTCAGTGCTGGCAAATAAAAGGACTGGTCACAGTGACCTTCTCTCTAGTATGGGCCTCGTGTGCATTTATACTGTATAGTAAGGACATATTAGGTTCTGTCTTCACTAAGGAAGACACAAATAACCTTCCGGAAATACTAGGGGACCGAGGGTCTAGTGAGAAAGAGGAACTGAAGGAAATCCTTATTAGTCAGGAAATTGTGTGAGGGAAGTTGATGGGATTGAAGGCCGATAAATCCCCAGGGCCTGATAGTCTGTATCCCAGAGTACTTAAGGAAGTGGCCCTAGAAATAGTGGATGCATTGGTGATCATTTTCCAACATTCTATAGACTCCAGATCAGTTCTCATGGATTGGAGGCTAACTAATGTAACCCCACTTTTTAAAAAAGGAGGGAGAGAGAAGACAGGGAATTATAGACCGGTTAGCCTGATATTGGTAGTGGGGAAAATGTTGGAATCAATCATTAAAGATGTAATAGCAGTGCATTTGGAAAGCAGTGACAGGATCGATCCAAGTCAGCATGGATTTATGAAAGGGAAATCATGCTTGACAAACCTTCTGGAATTTTTTGAGGATGTAACTAGTAGAGTGGACAAGAGAGAACCAGTGGATGTGCTGTATTTGGACTTTCAAAAGGCTTTTGACAAGGTCCCACACAAGAGATTAGTGTGCAAATTTAAAGCACATGGTACTGGGGGTAATGTATTGATGTGGATAGAAAACTGGTTGGCAGACAGGAAGCAAAGAGTAGGAATAAACAGGTCCTTTTCAGAATGGCAGGCAGTGGCTAGTGGGGTACCGCAAGGTTCAGTGCTGGGACCCCAGCTATTTACAATATATATTAATGATTTAGATGAAGGAATTGAATGTAATATCTCCAAGTTTGGAGATGACACTAAGCTGGGTGGCAGTGTGAGCTGTGAGGAGGATGCTAAGAGGCTGCAGATTGACTTGGACAGGTTGGGTGAGTGGGCAAATGAATGGCAGATGCAGTATAATGTGGATAAATGTGAGGTTATCCACTTTGGTGGCAAAAACAGGAAGCCAGAATAGTATCTGAATGGTGACAGATTAGGAAAAGGGGAGGTGCAATGGGACCTGGATGTCATGGTACATCAGTCATTGAAAGTTGCATGCAGGTACAGCAGGCCGTGAAGAAAGCAAATGGTATGTTGGCCTTCATAGTGAGAGGATTTGAGTTAGGAGCAAGGAGGTCTTACTGCAGTTGTACAGTGCCTTGGTGAGGCCACACCTTGAATGTTGTGTACAGTTTTGGTCTCCTAATCTGAGGAAGGACATTCTTGCTATTGAGGGGGTGCAGCGAAGGTTCACCAGACTGATTCCCGGGATGGCAGGACTGACAGATGAAGGAAGACTGGATCAACTAGGCTTATATTCAAAAGGGAGTTAGATGAAGTCCTTACTACTCGGGGGATCAAGGGGTATGGCGAGAAAGCAGGAAGGGGGTATTGAAGTTTCATGTTCAGCCATGAACTCATTGAATGGCGGTGCAGGCTAGAAGGGCTGAATGGCCTGCTCCTGCACCTATTTTCTATGTTTCTATATTCACTGGAATTTAGAAGAATGAGAGGGGATTTCATAGAAACATATAAAATTCTGACGGGATTGAACAAGTTAGATACAGGAAGAATATTTCCGATTTTGGGGATGTCCAGAACCAGGGGTCACAATCTAAGGATAAGGGGTAAGCCATTTAGGACCGAGATGAGGAGAAACTTCTTCACTCAGAGAATTCTGAACCTGTGGAATTCTCGACCACAGAAAGTTGTTGAGGCCAGTTTGTTAGATACATTCAAAAGGGAGTTAGATATGGCCCTTATAGCTAAAGGGATCTAGGGGTATGGAGAGAAAGCAGGAATGGGGTACTGAAGTTGCATGACCAGCCATGATCCTATTGAATGTTGGTGCAGGGTCGAATGGCCTACTCCTGCACCTATTTTCTATGTTTCTATATTTCATACTGTAAAGTCCTGTCCCCTCAGTACAGATTCACACGAGGCATGTAGTGAAGTCAAGGTCACTCTGGACCTGCACCTTTATTTCACAGCTCTGGAATGCTGCACTTGCCTGAGACCTGTCCTTATATAGCTGTCTCTTGCAAGTGCACCCCTGGTGGTAAGTTATGCTGGTGGTTACAGGTCATATCTTATTACAGTCATGTATAGCATGTTAGGATACAGTTATATATAATAATGTAAGATACATGACATCACCCTCCCCCAAGGTCTTATTGTCTTTATAGGTTCAGTCTCTCAGGTGGTCTACGCTCTCGCGTGGAGCGTCTGAGTTGTGGTTCAGTTGTTTGCCTTGGTGTCTGTTTTTCTTTGGGTGTGGTTGCTGGTATCTCGCCTGGGCTGTCTGTTTCGATTGGTGTGATTGTTGTTGACTCGCCTGGGCTGTCTGTTGGGATTGCCCTTTCCTCAGGTTGTTCTCTCTGTCTGTCCACCAGGTGTGGTGCGAGTTCCACATTGTAGTCTGCCTCTGGTTCCGCAGTGTTGTTGGTAAATCTGCTTTTGACTTGGTCGACATGCCTCCGGCAGGTTTTGCCATTGTCCATTTATACTACCAGTAGCCTGTTTCCTTCCTTGCCCATTACTGTCCCTGCAAGCCATTTGGGATCCCTGCCATAGTTTAGTACAAACACTTTGTCCCCCATCTCATTCCATCTCCCCCTCAAATTTCTGTCATGGTACTCAGTCAGCTTACGGCGCTTTGCCTCAACGATTTCGTGCATGTCTCGGAGGATTAATGAGAGCCTTGTTTTTAAAGTCCTTTTCATCAACAGTTGCGCGGGGGAATCCCAGTCAATGAGTGTGGACGAGATCTGTATGGCCAGCAGCAGTCGCGACAGGCGACCCTGCAGCGTGGGACCTTGGATTTTAAGCATGCCTTGTTTAATGATTTGCACTGCTCTCTCCGCCTGGCCGTTGGAGGCCGGCTTGAACGGTGCCGTCTTGATGTGATTTATGCTGTGGTCAATTATAAAGTCTTGGAATTCTGCGCTGGTGAAGCACGGACCATTGTCACTGACCAATATGTCAGGGATTCCGTGCGTTGCAAACATGGCTGCGAGGCTCTCCACAATGGTGGAGGTTGTGCTCGAGTTTAAAATGTTGCATTCGATCCACTTTGAAAATGCATCTATAACTACGAGGAACATTTTGCCCATGAATGGGCCCGCATAGTCTATGTGCACCCGTGACCACGGTTTGGTAGGCCAGGGCCAGGGGCTCAGTGGAGCCTCCCTGGGGGCATTGCTGAGTTGGGCACAAATGGTGCACCTTCAGATGCAGAGCTCCAAGACCGCGTCAATACCAGGCCACCAGATGTGGGATCTGACTATGGCCTTCATGAGAACGATCCCCGGGTACTCGCGGTGGAGCTCCCGTACAAATGCCTCTCTGCCTCGCAGAGGCATGACTACTCGGCTGCCCCACATCAGGCAGTTTGCTTGTAGTGATAGTTCATGCATGCGCCTGTGAAAGGGTTTTAATTCCTTGGGGCAGGCATCGCGAGCCTCTGCCCAGTCACCGGTTAGGACACATCTTTTTTACTAAGGATAACGTGGGGTTATTGGCCATCCAGGCTCTGATTTGGCGAGCCGTCATGGGCGAACCTGTGGACTCAAAGGCATTGAATGCCATGACTATCTCACAGTCCTGTTCGTCAGACCCTTCCATGGTCGCCAGGGGTAGCCTGCTGAGCGTGTCGGCACAGTTGTCTGTGCCAGGTCTGTGCCTTATTGTGTAGTCGTAGGACGCCAGCATGAGTGCCCACCGTTGAATTCACGCCGAGGCATTAGCGTTTATTGCCTTGCTCTTGGATAGGAGGGACGTGAGAGGCTTGTGGTTGGTTTCTAACGCGAACTTGGCCCCGAAAAGGCATTAGTGCATCTTTTTGACACCGTACACGCACGCAAGTGCCTTCTTCTCTACCATTCCGTACTCGCGCTCTGCCCGCTAAAGTGACCTGGAGGCATAAGCTATGGGTTTTAATTTGCCCGCACTATTGACATGTTGCAAAATGCATCCGACCCCATACGCTGACGCATCGCATGTGAGAACTATCTTTTTACCTGGATCAAAGAAAGTCAAAACACTGTTGGAACACAGAAGGTTGCGTGCCTTATTGAAGGCGCGTTCCTGGGCGTCCCCCCAAAACCAATTGCACCCCTTCCTGAGTAGCACGTGGAGAAGCTCCAGCAGCGTGCTTAAGTTCTGCATAAAGTTCCCAAAGTAATTGAGTAGCCCGAGAAAGGCGCGCAGTTCTGAGACATTCCGGGGCCTGGGTGCCAGGCGAATTGCTTCTGTTTTGGACTCTGTTGGGCGGATTCCATCAGCGGCAATCCTTCTGCCCAAAAATTCAACCTCGGGTGCGAGAAACAGGCACTTGGATTTCTTGACTCGAAGGCCTACCCGATCCAACCGCTTTAGTACTTCCTCCAAATTATGGGAGTCGGTGTCCCTGCCCGTGACAAGTATGTCGTCTTGAAATACAACCGTCCCGGGATGGACTTGAGCAGACTCTCCATGTTGCGCTGGAATATGGCAGCTGCCGACCTAATGCCGAATGGGCACGATTGTACATGAAAAGGCCTCGATATGTGTTGATGGTGGTGAGTAGCTTGGATTCCTCGGTCAATTCTTGCGTCATATACGCAGATGTGAGGTCTAATTTTCAGAAAAGTTTACCTCCAGCCAATGTGGCAAATAAGTCCTCCACTCTGGGCAGCGGGTACTGGTCCTGTAGGGAGACTCTGTTTATGGTAGATTTATAGTCCCCACAGATTCGTACGGATCCATCAGGCTTCATGATTGGGACGATGGGAGTGTCGCTAAATTCCACAGGTGATATAATGCCTTCCCGCAGAAGCCTGTCTAGTTCGTGTTCAATCTTTTCCCTCATCACATAGGGTACGGCTCTGGCCTTGTGATGGACCGGTCTAGCATCCTGTGTGATGTAGATTTTGACTTTGGCCCCTTTGAAAGTGCCCATACCTGGCTGAAAGAGATGTTCAAATCACTTTATAACTGTTGAGCAGGAGGTCCGTTCCTCTAATGACATGGCATGGACATCATCCCATTTCCAGTTTAGTTTTGCCAGCCAGCTTCTCCCCAGCAGTGCTGGGGGTCTCCGGGGACAATCCACAGGGGAAGTCGGTTCACTGTCCCTTTGTGTGTGACAGAGAGCATGGCGCTGCCGAGGACTGGTACGATTTTTTTGCTATAGGTCCTTAGTTTGGTGTCGACCCTTGTGAGTTTTGGTCTGTCTCTTTTATGCGGCCACAGTTGTTCAAATTGTTGAGTGCCCATGAGAGATTGACTCGCTCCCGTATCCAGCTCCATGTTGACAGATATCCCGTTGAGTAGGACCCTCATCATTATAGGAGGCGTCCTGTTGTAGGAGCAGCGGCCATTGATCGTGTTGACCCGCTGTACATCAGTGTCCCGGGTACTGTCCCAACCATCTGCTGGTCCGCTTTCCGACCCATCCGATTCGTATACCAGCCGAGCTGCCGTGTTTTTGCACATGCGGGCCAAATGCCCTGTATATTCACAATTTCTGCAAACAGCCTGCTGAAATCGACATTCCCTTGATGAGTGCCCACCCCCACACCTCCAGCACAGACCTGTCCCATTGTTCAAAGTGTTCCCAAAGAATGAGCTGCGTCTGGCTGATCTCTCTTGAGCTTCTCTCAGTTTGTAGTTGGTTGCTCACATTGTGGGTTGATGAGATGTGAACGGCCGTTCCTGTGGCCCTTGATGACATCTGCCTGCTGTCGAGAGCCTGTTCTCCTGGTTTTTTCTGTGTGTGGGGGTAACAGCTTGTTTAGTGCTGTGAACTTCTTGTTCCGATATTTCAGTAGTTGTCGTACCTGCATTGTAAATCAACCTCGTTTCTTCTTCCCCTACCAAGAATGTCTGTGCAACCAGTGCTGCTGCCTCTAAGGTCAGGTTCTGGTCTCTATGAGCTTACAGAATATGCCTGCGTGACCTATTCCTTCAATGAAAAAGTCTCTCAGCATTTCTCTCCTCAGTTCATCGGAGAACTCACATAAACTAGCCAACCTCCGAAGTTCCGCCACGAAGTCGGGTATGCTCTGGCCCACACAGCGTCTGTAGTTGTAGAACCTGTGTCTGGCCATGTGTAGGCTGCTCGCTGGCTTCAGGTGGTCTCTTACCAGTGTGCTCAATTCTTCAAACGACTTGCTTGCTGGTTTCTCAGGTGCCAACGGATCCTTCATTAAAGCGTATGTTTTCGAGCCACAGCTGGTCAAGAGATGGGCTCTTCTCTTGTCTGCCTTATCGTCGCCTAACCAGTCTTTGGTTACAAAGCTTTGCTGGAGCCTTTCTATAAAGTCCTCCAAATTGTCTCCCGCATTGTACTTTTCATCTGATCCGTTGTTCGCCATTCTGTGGATTCTGTAATCCCGTAACTCGTCGCCACTGTAAAGTCCTGTCCCCTCAGTACAGATTCACACGAGGCATGTAGTGAAGTCAAGGTCACTCTGGACCTGCACCTTTATTTCACAGCTCTCTGGAATGCTGCACTTGCCTGAGACCTGTCCTTATATTCCTGTCTCTTGCAAGTGAACCCCTGGTGGTAAGGTATGCTGGTGGTTACAGGTCATATCTTATTACAGTCATGTATAGCATGTTAGGATACAGTTATATATAATAATGTAAGATACATGATACATACAAATCGATGTCTTAAACCGTGTAATACCGCTGGATGCCCTTGTAATTAAAGAGATACCCTGTACAGGTAATAACATTTCACTTTGACTTATTTTAGATCTCTTGCAGTATAGTCCGGCTTAATGACTGTAGCTGTTCTGCATTGGTTAAACATGCTGAGCATTGAATCTAAGATTCCTGGATATCTTTTGGTTTTATCCTGCACTATTTTTACACATGGAATACAGATGTCATTTACTTTTTTTTCTTGTGTGCAGCACTTTAGATTTGTCGTTACTGAATTAAATTTTAGCTTTCAATTATCCGCCGCCTGGCCGAGGAGCACCTCAGACAGTGCCTCAATAGGGGGGATGAAGGCAGAGCCAGTGGTTGCATGGATCCGGGAGCGGGGGTTTCCGAGGTGGCAACATTTTCGGATGCAGAAGCAGGATCTTGCTCCTGCCTCTCATCTGTCATTGGCACTGGAGGTGCGGAGCCTAGCGGTGGAGTGCCATGCTCTGGGACCATTGGGAGGCCTGTGCCACGAGTGTTCCTGGTTATCGCCTCCAGGGCCTCCGCCATCTGCGGAATGTACTCAGTCATGGTGCCGGAGATGCTGGCCAGCTGTCGGGTTATGTCCCCCAATGCATTGAGAATCTGGTCACCTATATCTACAGTCCTCCTGGACAACTGTACCATCTCTCTGCTCTCATCCGGCACTCATGGACCAGACGTCCACGAAACCACCGCGGGGTCGGCTCCATCCTGTGGACACCTGGCGTGCCCTGTGGCGAGGTGCTTGGGCCCGGTACCTCCAGAGTGGAGGTGGGATTGGCCAGAGAAGCACTAGATGGCCTTGGGGTGGAATGCCTTCTGGAGCCTGGTGATGCAGATTCCTCAAAGTCTCATCTGTGGAGAACAGACCCAGCTGATTGACGGGCGAGAATTGGACCTCAGCACCAGATGTAGGATCGTCCGGCGAGTCTGGTACCACGCCCCCACCTTCTGGCCTCTGCGGCCTTGTCTTGGGACGCACTGCTGGCTGAGCTGCAAAACACAAATGTTATTAGAGGAGAAGGAGGTGCTAGCGTCACAAGGTGAGTCCAGCGTTACACACAGCATATGCACGACAAAAGCACCACTGCTATCAATATCATCACAGACATCACATTTCATGACCATCAACACATTCTGCATTGCAATGATTGTCATGAGGCCAGCATTATTTATAGGACACTTTTAGAATTCATCTATCATATATTATTGTTCGGATATAAGTGGGTATGGTATCTATTGACTTTACATCATGCAATGGTGTATACTTTACTCACGTAGCATCACTTCAGGGTCTACAGCTGCCTGCGTGGCTGTCCGGGGGGTGCTCCCCACGAGTGTGAGCACCCGCTCCTCCATGTCAGTGAGATCGCTGATGACTGGTGGCCCTCCACCCGTTCGCCTCTGCTCGGACCTCATCGTCGATAGGTTCTTCTGTAAAAGGTGACAGGACGACATGGCATGAGGTCATTGTGTGATATCATTGCTAGATACTGTCACAGAGACTGATACAACACATAACCAACAGCTGTAATCATGATTATTATGATAATTATCATTCTTTACCTAAAGACGTGCACCGTGACCGCAGGCTTGAGTACAACATTCCCGGTAAAAGCGAAAGACCTCACGTCTGCTGATAGTCACTCATGACTCTTACAAATCAAATTCTATAAATACATAAGTACAGGTAAATAAATGTAATATTTACTCTTGTGGATCTGACAAGGTCGTTCCATCGCTTGCAGCATTGGTTGCCCTCACGCACCTCGTTGGTCGCCGACGAGATCACCTCAGCTATCTCAGCCCAAATCCTCTGGTAGGCCTTTGGGGTGGGCTTCCCACGCTCTCACTGTGTCAAATCATTCAAGCGTGACTCGACCTCATGCATGAGGAAGGCATTAACCTCGTCCGAGAACCTCCTCGCTCTTTTGCATCCTCCAATGTGTTCCTCTCCCAGCTCACTGCTCTCGTCAGCATCAGTCTCTACAGCGTGTTGTGTCGCTTCCTCCACTCCCTCCATTATAGGCACCAAATTTGGGAAAATATCTGGCTGGTAACAGCTAATTGTTTTGGCACAATTTGCTATAAAGCTCAAAACTCTCCCTCCTTCCTCCCAAAGCAGCCACATCACACCCACACACACCTTCACTCCCGCTCAGCTCCCTCTCTCTCTGTCTCCTCTTATGTGCATGTAATGATGATCCTTGATCTCCTGAATCGCAGGAATCGAGCGTTGCCATGCTGTAGCTAAGGACGGCGACACTTTATGGCAGAATGTCAGAGAGATTTAACACTAACGCCCATTTCAGATCGCTCACGGTAACGCCCAATTTTTAAAATGGAGACTAGGGGCTTTGAAAATGGGCGACAAGCCGACGATCTGAAAACCCATTTTTACCGCCCACGCCGGAAATAACGCACATTTTTGGGCAATCTGCACAAAAGTGTAAAATCTAGCCCCATGATCTGTTCTTTCTGTTTTCTGATATCATAAATGGTGGAAATTCCAACACCATACTCCCACTCAATCTTCTCACTGAAGCACCACTATCTAATCTCTGTAGTAACTCCACTTTCTTGGCAATTGACAATACACTATGCTTCCTCTTTGCTTTACCTTTATTACACTTTGGGGTATCTGTTGGTCTTTTTGACATGGTTGCAATGACAAACAACACAAATTCACAATCTGTACTTGTGCAGACCTTTAAATCAGGAAAAACACCACAGCGATTGAGTCAGGTTGGGTGGGGACTGATCAACGGGTGTACCTGGGTCAGGTGGGGTGAGCTTTGGTCATATGTGGGTTAGGTCGGGTTGCCCTATAATATATCTATCTTTGTTTAATGCCACAAATTCATTTAGCAAAATGCTGATCTTACAATTGAATGTATTTTAATTAAAATCATGAAAACTTTAAATGGCAAATTTCATGGCTCGGGTTACACGTCGGTTAGGTCGTGTCGGCTTGGGTCACGTGGGTGAGGTCGAATCAGCTCGGTTTGGGGTCATGGGGCATTGCGATCGCAGCTCCGCATTTGCGCGGTTTGAAAACAAAGGCCGGTTTTGGAAACCAATTCTGGATGACTACGCTGTACCTGTATTCTCTAATGCACCGTTTAATAATGAGTGTTGAGCAGCTATGTAAACTGAAAAAAATGTCCGGTTTTCGGACGACTATTTTGTGTTGTGCCGTTCCATTTAAAAACTAAAGTATGTGCGCCGTTTTTTTTAAATGGTCGGATTTTGGAACATTTTCCGAATTTCAGATGACCCTTCCATGGATCAACGCGATGTCCGGATTTTAGAACATTCCAGAGTTTGGAACTCCAGATTTGGAAGGTCGGACATGCACAAAAATAGGTGGGAAAGCAAGTTGTGAGGAGGACGCAAAGAATCTGCTAAAGGATATAGACAAGTTAAGTGAGTGGGCAAAAATTTGGCAGATGGAGTATGACGTTGGAAAATGTGAGGTTATCCACTTTAGTCGGAAAAATAAAAAAGCTAATTATTATTTAAATGGCAGAGATTTAAAAATTCTGTGGTACAGAGGGGTCTGGGGATCCTTGTATATGAAACTCAAAAAAATTAGCATGCAGGTACAGCAAGTAATTAGGAAAGCAAATGGAATGCTGGCCTTTATTGCAAAAGTATAAAAGTAAAGAAGTTCTGCTACAACTGTACAGGGCGTTGGTGAGACCACATCTGGCGTGTTGTGTACAGTATTGGTCTCCTTATTTAAGGAGGGATATACTTGCATTGGAGGCAGTTCAGAGAAGGTTCACTTGGTTGATTCCTGAGATGAAGGGGTTGTCATATGAAGAAAGGTTGAGCAGGTCGGGCCTATACTCATTGGCGTTTAGAAGACTGAGAAGTGATCTTATTGAAGCGTATAAGATTCTGAGGGGGCTTGACAGGGTAGATGCAGAGAGGATGTTTCCTCTCATGGAGGAATCTAGAACTAGGGGGCATAGTCACAGAATAAGGGGTCGCCCATTTAAAATGGAAATGAGGAGGAATTTCTTCTGAGGGTCATGAATCATTGGAATTGTCCACCCCAGAGAGCTGTGGAGACTGGGTCATTGAATATATTTAAGGTGGAGATAGACCGATTTTTGAGAGAAAAAAGAGTCAAGGGTTATGGGGAGAGGGCAGGGAAGTGGAGTTCAGGCCAAGATCAGATCAGCCATAATCTTATTGAATGGCGGAGTAGGCTCGAGGGGCCAGATGGTCTACTTCTGCTCCTATTTCTTATGTTCTTATGGATACAGAATTGGCTAAGTGATAGGAAACAGAGTGTAGTGGTGAACGGTTGTTTTTTGGACTGGAGGAAGGTATACAGTGGTGCTCCCCAGGGGTCGGTTCAGCCCCAACTGGAGTACTCTGTCCAATTCTGAGCATCGCTCTTTATGAAGGATATGAAGGCCTGAGAGAAGGTGCAGAAAAGATTTACGAGAATAATTGCAGGAATGAGGGACTTCAGTAATGTTGATAGACTGGAGAAGCTGGGGTTGTTCTCCTTGGATCAGAGAAGATTGAGAGGAGATTTGATAGAGGTGTTCAAAATCATGAGGGTCTGGACAGAGTAGAGATAGAGAGAAACGGTTCCCATTGGCAGAAGGGTCGAGACACAGATTTAAGGTGATTGGCAAAGGAACCAAAGGCGACATAAGAAAAAACATTTTTACGCAGTGAGTGGTTAAGATCTGGAATGCACTGCCTGGAAGGGTGGTGGAAGCAGAACCAATCTTCTCTTTCGAAAGGGAATTGGATAAATATCTGAAGGAAACAAAATTGCAGGGCTACGGGGAAAGGGCGGAGGTGTGGGATGAGCTGAGAGCCAACACAGGCATGATGGTCCGAATGACCTTCCATGCCGTAACCATTCTATGATTCTATGATGTGGTTCGGAAGTGGCAGTCATCCTCTACTTGCTTTCACATATCATAGTCTTATGAATCTTGCTCGAATTCTTTGAGGATGTAACGAACAGGGTGGATAAAGGGGAACCAGTGGATGTGGTGTATTTGGACTTCAAGAAGGCATTTGACAAGGTGCCACATAAAAGGTTATTGCACAAGATAAAAGTTCACGGGGTTGGGGGTAATATATTAGCATGGATAGAGGATTGGCTAACAAACAGAAAACAGAGAGTTGGAATAAATGGTTCATTCTCGGGTTGGCAATCAATAAGTAGTGGGGTGTCGCAGGGAGCAGTGCTGGGACCCCAACTATTTACAATCTATATTAATGATTTGGAAGAAGGGACCGAGTGTAATGTAGCCAAATTTGCTGATGATACAAAGCTTGGAGGAAAAGCAATGTGCGAGGAGGACACACAAAATCTGCAAAAGGACATAGACAGGCTAAATGAGTGGGCAAAAATTTGGCAGATAGAGTATAATGTTGGAAAGTGTGAGATTATGCACTTTGGCAGAAAAAAATTAAAGAGAAAGTTATTATTTAATGGAGAAAAATTGCAAAGTGCTGCAGTACAGTGGGACCTGGGGATACTTGTGCATGCAACACAAAAATGTAGTATGCAGCTACAGCAAGTGATCAGGAAGGCCAATGGAATGTTGGCCTTTATTGCAAAGGGGATGGAGTATAAAAGCAGGGAAGTCTTGCTACAGTTATACAGGGTATTGGTGAGGCCATACCTGGAATACTGCGTACAGTTTTGGTTTCCATATTTAAGAAAGGATATACTTGCTTTGGAGGCAGTTCAGAAAAGGTTCACTAGGTTGATTCCGGAGATAAGGGGGTTGACTTATGAGCAAAGGTTGAGTAGGTTGGGCCTCTACTCATTGGAATTCAGAAGAATGAGAGGTGATCTTATCGAAACGTATAAGATTTATGAGGGGCTTGACAAGGTGGATGCAGAGAGGATGTTTCCATTGATGGGGGAGACTAGAAATAGGGGGCATAATCTTAGAATAAGGGGCCGCCCATTTAAAACTGAGATGAGGAGGAATTTCTTCTCTCAGAGGGTTGTAAATCTGTGGAATTCGCTGCCTCAGAGAGCTGTGGAAGCTGGGTCATTGAATAAATTTAAGACAGTTTCTTAACTGATAAGGGGATAAGGGGTTATGGGGAGTGGGCAGGGAAGTGGACCTGAGTCCATGATCGGATCAGCCATGATCGTATTAAATGGCGGAGCAGGCTCGGGGGGCCGTATGGCCTACACCTGCTCCTATTTCTTATGTTCTTATGATCAGAGATGTTCCTGAGTCGTCTGTTTTTGGGGGCAGCATTTTTGAAACTTGAACAGCTTTTATTAGATTGGCATCTATGTTTAAACAGAGCTAAGAAATTGATAACTAGCCACAGGTGTGGGTACAGTGATATCCTGTAGACAGTACACCTGTAGCCACAATACATCGGTAGTTTAAGCTGGTGGATGGGGTGCTGATTAAGCAGACTGCTTTGTCCTGGATGATGTTGAGCTTCTTGAGTGTTGTTGCAACCTATTTATCCAGGCAAGGTTAGGTCATCCTGACGTGTACCTTGTAGGTAGGTGGTGAAGAGGAATTTAGGAGTCAGGAGGTGAGTCATTTGCTGCAGAATACCCAGCCTATTTATGTGGCTGCTCCAGTTAAGTTTCTGATCAATGATGAACCCCAGGATGTTGACAGTAGGGAATTTGATAATTATAATGCCATTGGATGTCAAAGGGAGGTGATTTGACTTTTTCTTGTTGGAGATGATCATTACTAGGCTCTGATGTGGTGTAAATGTTATTTGCCACTTATCAGCCCAAGCCTGGAAGTTGTCCAGGTCTTGGTGCACAGAGCTATGGGCTGCTTTGTTAGTGAATTGTGAATGGTGCTGAACACTGTGCAATTCTCAGTGAACTGCCCCACTTCTGACCTTATGATGGAGGGAAGGTCATTGATAAAGCAGCTGAAGATGGTTGGGCCTAAGACACTTCCCTGAGGAACTCCTGCACCAATGTCTTGGGGCTGAGATGATTGGTATACAATAACCACAACCATCTTCCTTTGTGTCAATATGACTCCAGTCACTGGAGAGTTCCCTCTGCCAATCCCCATTGATTCAGTTTAACGAGGACACCATGGTACCACACTCTCACCTCACCACACCTCCGGAATTCAGCTCGTATCCATATTTGGATCAAGGCTATAATGGCGTCTGGAGCCAAGTGGTCCTGACAGAACCAATACTGAGCATCGGTGAGCAGGTTATTGGTGGGTAAGTGTCACTTGATAACACTGTTGATGACACATTCCATCACTTTGATGATGATTGAGAGTAGGCTGATAGGTGATAATTAGACAGTTTGGATTTTGTTCTGGTTATTGATGGACATGACTTACCTAGGCAATTTTCCACGTTGTCAGATAGATGCCAGTGTTAAAACAACGTGGCTAGAAGTGCGACTGGTTCTGGGGCACAGGCCTTCTGCACTACAACCGTAAAGTTGTTGGGGCCCCTAGCCTTTGCTGTTTCCAATGCGCTCAGCCGTTTATTGATATCACAGAGTGAATTTAATTGGCTGAAAACTGGCATCTGTGATGGTGGGGACCTTGGGAGGATACAAGAAGGGTCATCTATGTGGCACTTCTGGTTAAAGGTGGTTTGCGAACGCTTCAGCCTTGTCTTTTGCACTCACGTGCTGGGCTCCGCCATCATTGAGGATGGTCATGTTCATGGAGCCTCATCTTCCAATTCCACCATTCATGACTGGATGTGACAGGACTGCAGAGTTTTGATCTGATCAGTTAGTTGTGGGATCACTTAGCTCTGTCTATATCATGTTCCTCCTGCTGTTCATCATGCATGTAGTCCTGTGTTGCAGCTTCACCAGATTGGCACCTCATTTTCAGGTACGCCTGATACTGTTTCTGGCATGTTCTTTTACACTCATCATTGAACCAGGCTTGGTCATCTGACATGATGGTGATGGAGGACTGAGGGATATTCCAGGCCATGAAGCTACAGATTATGATGGAATACAATTCTGTTGCTGTTGATGTTCATGGATGTCCAGTTTTGAGTTGCTAGATCTGTTCTTAATCTATCCCATTTAACACAGTGGTGGCACCACATAACACTGGAGGATGTCCTCAGTGTGAAGATTGAATTCGTTCTTGACAAGAACAATGTGTTGGTCACTCTTCCAAGTGGTGTTCAACACAGAAGAGCACTGATTCATCAACTGAGCGTGGTAGGTGGTAATCAATAGGAAGTTTCCTTGCCCATGTTTTACCTGGAGCCATGAGGGTCCATAGCCAATGTTAAGGTCTCCCAGGGCTACTCCCACCTGACTGTATACCACTATCTCTGGTGTGTCTGTCCTGCCGGAGGAACAGGACATAACCAGGGATGGTGATGGAGGAGTCTGGGATGGTATGATTTTGTGAGTATGACTATATCAGGTTGTTGCTTGACTAGTCTGTGGGACATAGAATCATAGACATTTACGGCACAGGAGGAGGCCATTCGGCCCATCATGTCCACGCTGGCTGAAAAAGAGCCATGCAGGCTATTCACACTTTCCAGCTCTTGGTCCGTAGCCTTGTAAGTTATGGCACTTCAAGTGCACATCCAAGTACCCTCATCCATGCCTTTTTTACCTCAAGACTTGACTATTCCAATGCTCTCTTGGCCGACTTCCCATCTTCCATCCTACATACACTTATGCACATCCAATACTCTGCTGCCCATATCTTAACTCGCTCACCCATCACGCCTGTACTTGCTGACCTTCACTGGCTCCCAGTCTGACAATGCCTCAGTATTAAAATCCTCATCCTTGTTTTCAAATCCCTCCATGGCCTTGCCCTTCCCTATCTTTGTAAACTCCTCCAGCCCTATAAGCCTTCGAGATCTCTGCGCTCTTCCAATCACCATACGGACTGTAGCAGTTCAAGAAGGCGGCACACCACCACCATCTCAAGCGAAATTAGGGATGGGCAATAAATGTTTGCCTTGCCAGCGACACCCACATCCCATGAACAAATAAATAAAAAAATTCTGGCCTCTTGCACAACCCTTATTAGCTTTCTTGGTCAGCCTGCCATCCTCTATCCTCCATAAACTTCAAATCATCCAGTACTCTACTTCCTCTATCATCTCCCACAGCAAGTCCAGCACTCCCATCACCAATGCTTGTTGACCTACATTGGTTCCTGTACTCCCAATGACTCCAATTTAAAATTCCCAACCTCGTGTTTAAATCACTTCAGGGCTTTGTCTCTAGCTCTGTGACCTGCTCCAGTCCTACAAGCCTCTGAGAACTCTGTATTTCTCCAACTCTGGCCACTTGTGCATCCCCCACTCCTTTCATCTCACCATTGGTGGCCTTAAGCTGTAGAATTTCCTCTCTACTTTTTTCTGACTGAGCGTTGTCAGGTATATTTTTTCGAAATATTAACTTTATTCATAAACAATGCAAAATATAGGGCTCAATTTTCCCTGGTCATTTGCGCCGTTCTTTTGGCACGCGCCGTTTTTTTTGCCATAGTTTTTTTTCCAAGTTTCCCTCGCGATCTGCGCCGGCATAATTGACTTAATTACGATTTTTCGAGGCCAATTTTTTTGACGTCATAGTCTGTGCCATTTTTTTTAAAAATTTTGCAATTTGGCCAACATTTTTCCTTCCAAGGTCGGCGTATCTGGCCACTCCCAAAAAACCTTCTGGGCACTTAAGAAAACCAGCGCACATTGACAAATCAGCGCTGAAAGGCTCCATTGTTTTTAAATCGAAGATTTTGGAGGGCGTCAACAACACTGTCAAAATCAATAATAAAGTTCAACTTTTTTAAATTGTCAACGTAGTAAATGTAAATGTGTTGGATTTCAGAAGTTTTCTCATTTTTTTTTTACTCACTCACTCGCCACCACCAGATATCTTGAAGCAGGGCGGGAGGGTCGCAGCTTTGGCTGGCAGAATCAGCCCCACGCCAGGACACACAGGCTCAGGGCTTTGCTAGAAAACAAGCCGTGGGGGAGGGGGGGGGGGAGGAGAGAGAGAGAGCAAGGTGCCGATCGTAAGCCTTCTGCACTGAAGACTGCAATGAGTTGGGGCGGGAGGGCGATGGGGTGGGGGGGGGGGGGTGTGGGGGCGAGGTGGAGAAGAGAGAGAAGGGGAGAAGTCACAAGACTGCAATTAGTTAAGGTGGGGGGGGGGGAAAGAGAGGAGAAATCACAAGACATTGGGTGTGGTCCACCATACAGACCTTGGGGAGAGAGAGAACTTTGAGCTTCTTTCAAAGGTTAAATTTAAGTATGGGGGCAATACTGACAATGCCATAACTTGTGTGAGCATTCTGCATCATGGTGCTACGTAGGAGACAATTGATTCAACTTCATCACATCAGGAACATCAGAGCCCATAGGGTGCTGGGCAGGAGGCCTTACCCACCTCAGGTATATCGAGACAGGTGTTCGTACCTCCACCTGAGTGATGCAGACTGTGTCAGAAGGCTGCGTTTCCGCAAAGAAGTTGTAACTGAGTTAGTCAAAGCAGACCTGCAACCTCGAAGCATCAGGAGGACTGCTTTGTCAGTTGAAGTGAAGGTTACAGCTGCACTTTCATTCTATGCCTCTGGATCATTTCAAGCTACAACTGGGGATGTGTGCGCCATCTCTCAACATGCAACACATGTCTGCATTTGCCAGGTGACGGCTGCACTATATGCGTGGAGGAATTACTTCATAAAATTCCCCATGGCCACCCAAGCAATCCATGACAGGGCTGTGGGCTTCTCCAGGATTGCTGGCTTCCCAAAGGTACAGGGCTGCATTTGATTGTACCCACATCGCCTTGCGAGCACCTTTGGAGGATTCCGAGATATACAGGAACAGAAAAGGCTTCCACTCCATTCATGTACAACTCGTGTGTGACAACATGCACCATAGCATGTCAGTCAATGCAAGATACCCTGGGAGCATCCAAGTTGCGTTCATCCTACGCGACAGCATTATATCTGCCATGTTTCAGCAGCAGCCAGAAGGGTAGAGCTGGCTACTGGGAAATAAAGGGTATGGCCTCACCACCTGGTTCACGACGCCCCAACGCATAAGCCAGATGGAAGCTGACCGTGAATAAAACATATTGCACATTGCGACACGCAGCATCATAGAGAGGACCATTGGCATGTTGAAACAGCGTTTCCGATGCCTGGATCATTCCGGAGCCTACTTGCTGTACTCCCCAGTTCACTGTTGTGTGCTGCATGCTGCATAACGTAGCCATCATGATGCAGCGGCACCTGGTGGTGGAAGACTCACCTGCGGTGAGAGTGGCTGATGATAATGATGTGCAAGATGCAGATGATGAGCAAGATGAGGATGAGGAAGCCATGCAAGTGCCTGAGGCGGAGAAGGGTGGGCCATCTTGCCCCTTTAACGATTGCACGAGCATTGCGCCAGCAGCTCATCCGTGAACGCTTTACTGATGCCTGAGGGCTCAGCGACAACTATTGCACATGGACCGTGTTTACTGTTTGGAGCTGTCCCGTAATGTATTGTGCTAATGAAACATGATTCAGTTTTAATGTAAAATATATTTTCTTCAGAAGTTTAACAAGCAGTTCTTTTGTACTTAACTTTAATAAAATTCATGTATCAAACTTTACTTTAAGATCACTCTTTAAGATCACTTAAAAACTTGTAAACTTGCAAAAAACTTTTAATTTGAGAACAGTGACAACAGTAACAACAGTAACAACAATAACAACAACAACAGCAGCAGCAAAGAAAGACTGCACCAACGCATCTCTCCTCCACCATATTCGAAGACGGCCCGCTGCGCTTGGTCTTGGACTCCACCACCCCTGCCCACAGGCGATGGCACAGTGTTTCTGGGCTTGGTACCAAGCTTATTCTTTCTAACATCTCGGGTACTGCACATCTCTTGAGGGGGGGGGGCTTCGGCGTCGGGCTGCAAGTTGGAGGGCCTGGCTTTGGGCTCTTCAGAGGCCGGTGTGAGGATTGGAGTGGGAGTGATAGTTGATTTTGTCAGTGGGTGCGGGGTCTGGGCGTGTTCCCTTATTACAGCAGCTAACTCCAACATGCCGTCCCTCATGCGCCCTGACAATGTCTCCGACCTGAAACATTCCCTCCCTCATGTTGAGAAAAACTGTCTGAACTACCTGCAACATTCCCTCCCTCATGGTCAGTGACGTGGTTTGCACTACCTCTGACATTCCCTCCCTCATGGCCAATATTCCCTCACTGATGGTCCCGGATATCATTCCCATTTCTCGTGTCATTGCTGTTACTTCTCCCGACAGTCCCGCTACCTCATCACTCACCCTACTCATGGCGTTCAGGAGTGATCGGGTAAGGTCAATGCTCTCTGCACTCAATGACATCATCTGAACCACATCTGTTAGATCTTGCACCTCAGGAGAGCGCGGTCGAGCTCTCCTTCACCTCCTCCCAACGGGTGTGCCTCGCTGCACCACACCACTGAGACCCGAAACATAGAAAATAGTAGCAGTAGTAGGCCAGTCGGCCCTTCGAGTCTGCACCACCATTCAATATCATCATGGTGGATCCTCTATCTCAACACCATATTCCTGCTTTTTCCCCATATTCCTTGATGCCTTTTGTTTCTAGAAATCTATCTATCTCCGTCTTAAATATATTCAGTGACTTGGCCTCCACAGCCTTCTGTGGTAGAGAATTCCACAGGTTCACCAGCCTCTGAGTGAAAACATTTCTCCTCATCTCGTTCCTAAATTTCCTACCCCATATTCTAAGGCAGTGACCCCTTGTTTTAGACTTCCAGGCAGGGGAAACATCCTCCCCGCATCCAGTCTATCCAACCCAGTCAGAATTTTATACATTTGAATGAGATCCCCTCTCATTCTTCTAAACTCTAGTAAATACAGGCCTTGTCGACCCAATCTCTCCTCATCAGACAGCCCTGCCATCCCAGGAATCAGTCTGGTGAACCTTTGCTGCACTCCCTCTATGGCAAATATCCTTTCTTAGTTAAGGAGACCAAAACTGCACACAATACTTCAGGTGCGGTCTCACCAAGGCCCGGTATAATTGTAGTAAGACATCCTTGCTCCTGTACTCAAATCCTCTTGCAATGAAGGCCAACATACCATTTAAAGAATACTTTGTGCTTATGTTTTTCCTACCAAATTGGATAACCACATTATACTGCATCTGCCTTGTGTTTGCCCACTCACTCAACCTATCTAAAATCGCCTTGCAGCGTCTTTGCATCCTCCTCACAACTCACAATCCCACCTAGTTTTGTGTCGTCAGCAAACTTGGAAATATTACATTTGGTTCCCTCATCCAAATCATTTATATATATATTGTGAATAGCTGGGGCTCAAGCACTGATCCCTGTGGTACCCCACTAGTCACTGCCCGCCACCCCGAAAAAGGCCCGTTTATTCCTACTCTCTGTTTCCTGCCAGTTAACCAATTTTCAATCAATGCCAATACATTACCCACAATACTATGTGCTTTAATTTTGCACAATATCCTCTTATGTGGGACTTTATCAAAGGCCTTCTAAAAATCCAAATACATTACATCCACTGATTCTCCCTTATCTATTCTATGAGTTACATCCTCAAAAAACTCCAGTAGGTTTGTCAAACATGATTTTCCTTTCATAAATCCATGTTGACTTTGTTTAATCCCGTTGATATTATCTAAGTGTGTCATTATCACATCCTTTATAATAGACTCCAGCATTTTCCCTACTACTGATGTCAGGCTAACCGGTCTGTAGTTCCCTGTTTTCTCTCCCCCTCCTTTTTTAAATAGTGGGGTTACATTTGCCACCCTCCAATCTGCAGGAACTGATCCATAATCTATAGAATTTTGGAAGATGACAACCAAAACATCTATTATTTCCATGGATACCTCTTTTAGTACCCTGGGATGTAGATCATCAGGCCCTGGGGATTTATCTGCCTTCAGTCCCATTAATTTCTCCAGCACTATTTTCTTACTAATAATCATTTCCTTTAATTCCGCTTGCTCACTAGACTCTTGGGGCTAGAACTTCCACTTTTTTTTGCATGCTTAACGCCCATTTTACCGCTGAAATGACGTATAACGCCAATATATCGCCCATTTTGGCACAAAATAGAAACTGATGGGCATTTTTAAGAAACTTATCGCCGAGCGTTACTTTCCCCATGTGCTTAACACCGGGAAAAGATATTACCGCCCGCTCACTTTTTTTGGGCGGAATCATCAGAATGGGCAAAATCAACACCCATAATATTGCCCAGCGTTACTTTCCACACGGAATTAACGCCGAGATTCAATAATACCGCCTGCCCACTTTTTTTGTTGTGAAGAGCACATCTGGCGAAACTAATGCCAAGGAGATTGCCCACCGTCACTTTCACCACCTCGCCCACATATCGCCCACATATCGCCCACATATCGCCCACAGTATCACCCACATATCGCCCACATATCGCCCACATATCGCCCACAGTATCACCCACATATCGCCCACATATTGCCCACAGTATCACCCACATATCGCCCACAGTATCACCCACATATCGCCCACATATCGGCCACATATCGCCCACAGTATCACCCACATATCGCACACATATCGCCCACATATCGCACACATATCGCCCACATATCGCACACATATCGCACACAGTATCACCCACATATCGCCCACATATTGCCCACAGTATCGCCCACATATCGCCCACATATCGCCCACAGTATCACCCACATATCGCCCACATATCGCCCACAGTATCACCCACATATCGCCCACATATCGGCCACATATCGCCCACAGTATCACCCACATATCGCCCACATATTGCCCACAGTATCACCCACATATCGCACACATATCGCACACTTATCGCACACATATCGCACACATATCGCCCACATATCGCCCACATATCGCCCACATATCGCACACATATCGCACACATATCGCACACATATCGCACACATATCGCACACATATCGCCCACATATCGCCCACATATCGTCCACATATCGCACACATATCGCACACATATCGCACACATATCGCCCACATATCGCACACATATCGCCCACATATCGCACACAGTATCACCCACATATCGCCCACAGTATCACTCGCCCAAAAAAACATCCAGAAAAAGTGGAACAGTGTGGCTGGCATTTTTTAAATCACACTCTTACGTAAGGAGCTGATATCTGAAAGATTTGCCTGAAAGTTGTGTTGGCACGTCAGATGTTTGGCTTGTAGCGTGTGCAGAACCTCTCTGGGCTGGCACACCAGCTGCTACATCAAAGATCAAGAAATATTTTGCAAATGAAGGCAGAGGCGGTAGTTGCCCCCTCGGCACGGGAGCGGGGCGTGCCGAGGGGGCAACATTCTCTGATGCAGAAGCAGGATCTTGTTCTCATCTGTCGTTCGCTGTGGTGGTGTGGAATCTAGGGGTGGAGTGCCACGCTCTGGGACCACTGGGAGGCATGAGGCAGCAGTGTTCCTGGCTATCGCATCCAGGACCTCGGTGGAATGTACTCAGTGATGGTGGCCAGCTGTCGGGATATGCCCCCCAATGCTTCGATGAGTTGGTCACCAATGTATACAGTCCTCCTGGACAACTGTACCATCTCTCCGCTGTCATGTGGCACTCATGGAACAGACCTGCCGCGTCCACGAGACCTCCACAGGGTTGGCACTGTCCTGGGGACAAATGGGGTGCCCTGTGGCGAGGTGCTTGGGGCCGTTATCTCCGGAGTGGAGGCGGGAATGACCGGAGGACCACGAGATGGCCTTGGGGTGGAATGGCTTCTGGAGCGTGGCGATGCAGGTTCCTTGAAGTCTGCACTCTCATCCGTGGAGAACAAACCCCCAGCGGATTGACGGGTGAGAATCGGAGCTCCTCAGCACCAGATGTTGGATCGTCCGGAGAGTCCGGCCCCGCGCCCCCACCTTCTGGCCTCTGTGGTCTTGCCTGGGGCCACGCTGCTGGCTGAGCTGCAAAACACAAATGAGGTTATTAGAGGAGAAGGGGGTGCTAGGGTCACAAGGTGAGTCCAGCGCTACACGCAGCATATGTACAACAAAAGCACTACCGCTCTCAAAATCACCGCAGACATCACATTTCATGACCATCAACATATTTGCATTCCAATGATTTTCATTAGGCCATCATTATTTCTATGACAATTTTAGAAATCATCTATCATATATTATTGTTCGGATATGAGTGGATGTGGCATCTATTGACTTTACATCACGCAATGGTGTAAGCTTTACTCACGTGGCATCACTTCAGGGTCTGCTGATGCATCCGTGGCTGTCCGGGGGTGCTTCCCCACAAGTGTGAGCACCCGCTCCGCCATCTCAGTGATGTCGCTGGGGCTGGTGGCCCCCCACCCGTTCGCCTCTTCATGGGCCTCATCGTCGATAGCTTCTTCTGTAAAAGATGACAGGATGACATGGCATGAGATTATTGCATGATATCATTGCTAGATACTGTCACAGAGACTGATACAACACATAACCCACAGATGTAATCATAAATATTATGATAATTATCATTCTTTACCTAAAGACATACACCGTGACCGCAGGCTTTGAGTAAAACATTCCCGGTAAAAGTGAAAGACCTCACATCTGCTGATAGTCACTCATAACTGTTAAAAATCAAATTATATAAATACATAAGTGCATGTAAATCGATGTAATACTTAAGGTCGTTCCATTGTTTGCGGCATTGGTTGCCCTCATGAACCTTATTGGTCGCTGACAAGACCACCTCTGTTATCTCAGTCCATATCCTCTGGTATGCCTTTGGGATGGGCTTCCCACGCCCTCCCTGTGTCAAATCACCCCAGCGTGACTCGACCTCCTGCAGGAGGGAAGCATTTGCCTCGTCCGAGAATCTCCTGGCTCTTTTGCGCCCTCCAATGTGCTCCTCTTCCACCTCACTGCTCTCTCTAGCGTCAGTTTCCACAGCGTGTTGTGATGCCTCTTCCTCTCTCCCCATTATAGGCCAAATATGTAGCCGGTAACAGCTAATTTTTGTTTGCCTACTTGCTGTGTCGCTCTAAAGTCTCCCTCCTTCTTCCCAAAGAAGCCACACCACACCCAGACATGCCTTCAGTCCCTCTGAGCTCCCTCTCTCTCTGTCTCCTCTTCTGCGCATGTCATGATGACCCTTGACCTCCTGAATCACGGCAATCGAGCGTTGCCATGTCGTTGCTAAGGAAGGCCACACTTTACGACAGAAGGTCAAAAAAATGTAATGCTACCGCCCATTTTATAATCGCTCGCGGTTACGCCCATTTTCAAAAATGGAGACTAGGTGCTTTGAGAATGAGCGAGAAGCCAGTGATCTGAAAACCCTTTTTTAACGCCCACGCAGGAAATAACCACAAAAGTGGAGGTTCTAGCCCATGGTTCCCTAGCATTTCTGGGACATTATTTGTGTCCTCTTCCATGAAGACAGAACCGATGTATTTATTTAATTGTTCTGCCATTTCCTTGTTCCCCATTACAAATTCTCCCGTTTCTGTCTGTAAAGGACTTACATTTGTCTTCACTAATCTTTTTCTTTTTACGTACTTGTAGAAACTTTTGCAGTCAGTTTTTATATTCCTTGCAAGTTTACTCTCATACTTTATTTTTCCCCTCTTAATCAATCTCTTGGTCCTTTTTTGCTGAATTCTAAACTGCTCCCAATCCTCAGGCTTGCTACTTTTTCTGGCAACTTTGTATCACTCCTCTTTGGATCTAATACGATCCTTAATTTCTTTTGTTAGCCACGGTTGGGCCACTTTTCCTTTTGTGTTTTTATGCCAGAAAGGAATATATAACTGTTGCAATTCATGCAATTAGTTCCTTAAATATTAGTCATTGCCTATCCACTGTCATGCCTTTTAATGAATCTTCCCAATCTATCAGAGCCAATTCATTCTTCATACCTTCGTAGTTTCCTTTGTTTAGATTTAGACCCCTAGTTTCAAATTGGGCAACTTCACTTTCCATCTTAATAAAGAATTCAATCTTGTTATGGTCACTCTTCCCTAAAGGACCCAGCACAGCAAGACTGTTAATTAACCCCTGCTCATTACACAATCCCAATCTAGGATAGTCTATTCCCTAGTAGGCTCCTCAACATACTGGTCTAAAAAAACCATCTCGTAATTACTCCATGAATTCATCTGCCACAGTATTATTACTAATTTGGTTTGGCCAGTCTATATGTAGATTAAAGTCACCTACCATTACTGTAGTACCCTTGCTACATGCATCTCTAATTTCCTGTTTTGATAACATAAGAACATAAGAATTAGGAACAGGAGTAGGCCATCTAGCCCCTCGAGCCTGCTCCGCCATTCAATAAGATCATAGCTGATCTGACCGTGGACTTAGCTCCACTTACCCGCCCGCTCCCCGTAACCCTTAATTCCCTTATTGGTTAAAAATCTATCTATCTGTGACTTGAATACATTCAATGAGCTATCCTCAACTGCTTCCTTGGGCAGAGAATTCCACAGATTCACAACCCTCTGGGAGAAGAAATTCCTTATCAACTTGGTTTTAAATTGGCTCCCCCGTATTTTGAGGCTGTGCCCCCTAGTTCTAGTCTCCCCGACCAGTGGAAACAACCTCTCCGCCTCTATCTTGTTTCATTATTTTAAATGTTTCTATAAGATCACCCCTCATCCTTCTGAACTCCAATGAGTAAAGACCCAGTCTACTCAATCTATCATCATAAGGTAACTCCCTCATCTCCAGAATCAGCTGAGTGAATCGTCTCTGTACCCCCTCCAAAGCCAGTATGTCCTTCCTTAAGTAAGGTGACCAAAACTGCACGCAGTACTCCAAGTGCGGCCTTGCCAATACCCTATACAGTTGCAGCAGGACCTCCCTGCTTTTGTACTCGATCCCTCTCGCAATGAAGGCCAACATTCCATTTGCCTTCCTAATTACCTGCTGCACCTGCAAACTAACTTTTTGGGATTCATGCACAAGGAGAGATCCCGTCCGAACTGACCCCCGTCCGGACGGAATTCCTCATCGGCGCCAAACCCCGGAACCTCCCTCGGGGGCCGGCGCCTCACAACTTGAGCCGCCTCGGGGAAATCCCCTCCGTGCCTTTCAGTTCCGCGCGGAGGGGTTTCCTGTACGGGCTGCTCCTGCACACCCTCAACTTTGCCATCCTCGCCGGCCGTCCGGACACGCCATGGCGTACCATCTTGCCGTCCGGAGGAGGCGGGGGTCCCCGATGGAGGGCACTCTACGCAGGGGTCCTCCCACTATTCATCGGGGACTTGGCCTGGAGGGTGGTGCACGGAGCAGTGCCGTGCAACAAATTTTTAAGCCGGTTCACGGACTCCCAGGCCGCCTGCAATTTCTGCGGTCTGGAGGAATCCGTGTTCCATGTTTTTATTGAATGCACAAGGTTGCAGCCCCTGTTCCACTATTTGAAGGGGCTGCTCCTGAAATTCTGGCTGCACTTCAGTCCCACTCTCCTGATCTTTGGGCACCCTGTGCGGAGGGGAGCGGGTAGGTCCGAAGGCCTCCTCGTAGGACTGCTCCTGGGCACGGCCAAGGGTGCCATCAGCCGGTCCAGGCAGCGGGCGGTCGAGGGGGTCGTTCAACCTGACTGCCTGCCTCTCTTCCGCTCTTACATCCGGTCCAGGGTGTCCTTGGAGATGGAGCACGCGGTGTCCACCGGTACGCTCGCGGCCTTCCGCGAGAGGTGGGCACCGGAGGGACTGGAGTGCATCATCACGCCCGGCAACCAAATTTTAATTTGATTTTACGTTTTAAAGTTTAATTTGTTTTAATTGCCGGTGTTTTTAGTGTCCCCTTCCCTTTTATAGGGGGCACTGGGGAAAATTGTGAATTTAGTGCCCAAAAAAAAAACCAAAAAAAGAAAAAAAAAAAAAAAAAGGGGGGGGGAAAAAAAAAAGGGCCTTGTAAATGTCTAGAGTGTCACCCAAGTCGGGTGGCACCGTTTAATGTTTTATGTTTTCGCAGGTAAACTCAAAAGAGTTTCATGCACAAGGACCCCCAGGTCCCTCTGCACCGCAGTATGTTGTAATTTCTCCCCATTCAAATAATATTCCCTTTTACTGTTTTTTTTCCCAAGGTGGATGACCTCACACTTTCCGACATTGTATTCCATCTGCCAAACCTTAGCCCATTCGCTTAACCTATCTAAATCTCTTTGCAGCCTCTCTGTGTCCTCGACACAACCCGCTTTCCCACTAATCTTAGTGTCATCTGCAAATTTTGTTACACTACACTCTGTCCCCTCTTCCAGGTCATCTATGTATATTGTAGTCCCAGTTGTGGTCCCAGCACCGATCCCTGTGGCACACCACTAACCACTGATTTCCAACCCGAAGAGGACCCATTTATCCCGACTCTCTGCTTTCTGTTCGCCAGCCAATTCTCTATCCATGCTAATACATTTCCTCTGACTCCGCGTACCTCTATCTTCTGCAATAACCTTTTGTGTGGCACCTTATTGAATGCCTTTTGGAAATCTAAATACACCACATCCATCGGTACACCTCTATCCACCATGCTCGTTACATCCTCAAAGAATTCCAGTAAATTAGTTAAACATGATTTCCCCTTCATGAATCCATGCTGCGTCTGCTTGATTGCACTATTCCTATCTAGATGTCTCGCTATTTCTTCCTTAATGATAGTTTCAAGCATTTTCCCCACTACAGATGTTAAACTAACTGGCCTATAGTTACCTGTCTTTTGTCTGCCCCCTTTTTTAAACAGAGGCGTTACATTAGCTGCTTTCCAATCCACTGGTACCTCCCCAGAGTCCAGAGAATTTTGGTAGATTATAACGAATGCATCTGCTATAACTTCCGCCATCTCTTTTAATACCCTGGGATGCATTTCATCGGGACCAGGGGCCTTGTCTACCTTGAGTCCCATTAGCCTGTCCAGCACTACCCCCCTAGTGATAGTGATTGTCTGAAGGTCCTCCCTTCCCACATTCCTATGATCAGCAATTTTTGGCATGGTCACTGTGAAGACCGAAGCAAAATAATTGTTTAAAGTCTCAGCCATTTCCACATTTCCCATTATTAAATCCCCCTTCTCATCTTCTAAGGGACCAACATTTACTTTAGTCACTCTTTTCCATTTTATATATCTGTAAAAGCTTTTACTATCTGTTTTTATGTTTTGCGCAAGTTTACCTTCGTAATCTATCTTTCCTTTCTTTATTGCTTTTTTAGTCATTCTTTGCTGTTGTTTAAAATTTTTTCAATCTTCTAGTTTCCCACTAACCTTGGCCACCTTATACGCATTGGTCTTTGATTTGATACTCTCCTTTATTTCCTTGGTTATCCACGGCTGGTTATCCCTTCTCTTACCACCCTTCTTTTTCACTGGAATATATTTTTGTTGCGCACTATGAAAGAGCTCCTTAAAAGTCCTCCACTGTTCCTCAATTGTGCCACCGTTTAGTCTGTGTTTCCAGTCTCCAGAGCCAATTCTGCCCTTATTCCACTGTAGTTCCCTTTGTTTAAGCATAGTACGCTCGTTTCTGACACAACTTCCTCACCCTCAATCTGGATTACAAATTCAACCATACTGTGATCACTCATTCCGAGAGGATCTTTTACTCGGAGATCGTTTATTTTTCCTGTCTCATTACACAGGACCAGATCTAAGATAGCTTGCTCCCTTGTAGGTTCTGTAACATACTGTTCTAAAAAACAATCCCGTATGCATTCTATGAATTCCTCCTCCAGGCTACCCCGTGCGATTTGAGTTGACCAATCGATATGTAGGTTAAAATCCCCCATGACTACTGCCGTTCCTTTTTCACATGCCTCCATTATTCCCTTGATTATTGCCCGCCCCACCATGAAGTTATTATTTGGGGGCCTATAAACTACGCCCACCAGTGACTTTTTCCCCTTGCTATCTCTAATCTCCACCCACAATGATTCAACATTTTGTTCATTAGAGCCAATATCGTCTCTCACAACTGCCCTGATATCATCCTTTACTAACAGAGCTACCCCACCTCCTTTCCCTTCTTGTCTATCTTTCCGAATCGTCAGATACCCCTGTATGTTTAATTCCCAGTCTTGGCCACCCTGCAACCATGTTTCTGTAATGGCCACCAAATCATACCCATTTGTAATGATTTGTGCCGTCAACCCATTTACTTTATTTCGAATGCTACATGCGTTTAGGTAGATTGTTTTAACCCTAGTTTTTAAACCATGATTTTTAGTCTTGACCCCTCCTGCAGCCCCTTTATATTAAGTGGCCCTTTTTGTTTTTTGCCTTGGGTTTCTCTGCCCTCCACTTTTACTCATCTCCTTTCTGTCTTTTGCTTTTGTCTCCTTTTTGTTTCCCTCTGTCTCCCTGCATTGGTTCCCATCCCCCTGCCATATTAGTTTAACTCCTCCCCAACAGCACTAGCAAACACTCCCCCGAGGACATTGGTTCCGGTCCTGCCCAGGTGCAGACCGTCCGGTTTGTACTGGTCCCACCTCCCCCAGAACCGGTTCCAATGCCCCAGGAATTTGAATCCCTCCCTGCTGCACCACTGCTCAAGCCATGTATTCATCTGCGCTATCGTGCGATTCCTACTCTGACTAGCACGTGGCACTGGTAGCAATTCCAAGACTACTACTTTTGAGGTCCTACTTTTTAAATTTAGCTCCTAGCTCCTTAAATTCGTCTCGTAGGACCTCATCCCTTTTTTTACCTATGTCGTTGGTACCAATGTGCACCACGACAACTGGCTGTTCACCCTCCCTTTTTAGAATGTCCTGCACCCGCTCCGAGACATGCTTGACCCTTGCACCAGGGAGGCAACATACCATCCTGGAGTCTCGGTTACGGCCGCAGAAACGCCTATCTATTCCCCTTACAATCGAATCCCCTATCACTATCGCTCTCCCACTCTTTTTCCTGCCCTCCTGTGCAGCAGAGCCAGCCATGGTACCATGAACTTGACTGCTGCTGCCCTCCCCTGATGAGTCATCCCCCTCAACAGTACTCAAAACGGTGTATCTGTTTTGCAGGGGGATGACCGCAGGGGACCCCTGCACTACCTTCTTTGCACTGCTCTTCCTGCCGGTCTTCCATTCCCTATCTGGCTGTGGACCCTTCAGCTGTGGTAAGACCAGCTCGCTACACGTGCTACTCACGTCATTCTCAGCATCGTGGATGCTCCAGAGTGAATCCACCCTCAGCTCCAATTCCGCAATGCGGACCGTCAGGAGCTGGAAGCGGACACACTTCCCGCACACGTAGTCATCAGGGACACTTCTAGTGTCCCCGAGTTCCCACATGGTACAGGAGGAGCATATCACGTGACCGAGCTCTCCTGCCATGACTTAACCCTTAGATACACTTAAATTGGCAACAACAATGTTAACAAGTTACTTACTGTTATAGGAGAGAAAAAAGAAAAACTACTCACCAATCCAGTCAATCACTTACCCCCTTGGCTGTGACGTCACCTTTCTGTTTCTTTCTACTTCTTTTTTGCCTTCTCCCTGTAGCTGCACAATACGCCTCTCCACGCACCTCCTCGACGCTGGGCCCCGGACTCCCTGCTGTGCCTTTTATAGGCCTCTCCACGCACCTCCGACGCTGCTCCCGACTGCCGCCGACGCTGGGCCCCGGACTCCCTGCCATCCCCTACACTACCACTACTGTTTGAAGGTCTATAGACAACTCCCACCAATGTTTTCTGCCCCTTGGTGCTCCTTAGCTCCATCCAGATTGATTCTACATCTTGATTTTCTGAGCCAATATCCTTTCTCACTTTGTCAGACTGAACACTGTGAGCTCAAAATAAAGTGTGACTTTCGTCTTTTATTGCAGGTCTCCAGAGTGCCTCTCCAACCTGTGAAGCCTCTTTATATACCTGTGCTCCCAAGGGATTATGGGATTCCTTGGGACTCCAGGGGATGAGCCCTCTGCTGGCTGTACAGAGTAAATGCAAGTATACATATATAACAACACTGCCCCACCCCGCCCTCACACCGAAAGTCAATAGTGTAACTATTTACAATGTGAGTCGATCTGGGGCCCTTCTTGCCCTGGTTGATCATCTCGGTGTGAAAGCTGGTGTTGTTGAATCATGTGTTGGGCCCTCGCTGGGCTGCTGTGCAGCTGGCCTTGCTGGGCTGCCTGGTGTGTTGGGCGCTCCAGGGCTGCTATGGATGATGGGTTCTGCTTCGTGGTCAACCGTGGTGCCAGTTGCCACTGGTGTGTATGTTGGGGATCAAAAAAGGTAGGGTCCAAGGTGGGTTGCTCAGGATAGTCCATGAATCTGAGTTTGATTTGGTCCAAGTGTTTCCGGTGAATGAGTCCATTTGAAAGTTTGACCCGAAACACCCTGCTTCCCTTTTTGGCCACGACAGTGCCAGAAAGCCACTTGGGACCTTGTCCATAATTTAATACAAATACAGGATAATTGACTTCAATCTCGCGTGACACATTTGCGCTATCATGGTATGCACTTTGTTGCAGTCGCCTGCTCTCTACCTGTTCATGTAGATCAGGGTGAACTAACGAGAACCTTGTCTTAAGTGCTCTTTTCATGAGTAGTTCAGCAGGTGGGATCCCATTGAGTGAGTGGGGTCTCGTGCGGTAGCTAAGCAGGACTCGGGATAGGCGAGTCTGCAGTGAGCCTTCAGTTACCCTCTTCAAGCCTTGCTTGATGGTTTGCACTGCTCTCTCTGCCTGACTATTGGACGCTGGTTTAAATGTGGCAGATGTGACATGTTTGATCCCGTTGCGGGTCATTAATTCTTTGAACTCAGCACTGGTGAAACATGGCCCGTTGTCGCTCACCAGGTCATTGGGTAAGCCGTGTGTGGCAAACATGGCCCGCAGGCTTTCAGTAGTGGCAGCGGACATGCTAGCTGACATTATCTCACATTCAATCCACTTGGAGTACGCGTCTACAACCACAAGGAACATTTTACCCAAGAACGAGCCTGCATAGTCGACGTGTACCCTAGCCCACAGTTTAGAGGGCCAAGACGATAAACTTAGCGGTGCCTCCCTGGGTACATTGCTTAACTGCGAGCATGTATTACATCTGTGAACGCAGGACTCTAAGTCCGCATCGATACAGGACCACCACACCCTGACTATCGCTTTCATCATTATGATGCTTGGGTGGGTACTGTGGAGGTCATTGATGAAAGTGTCTCTGCCCTTCTTGGGGACCACTACTCGATTGCCCCACAGAAGGCAGTCTGCCTGTATCGACATTTCATCTTTGCACCGCTGGAACGGCTTTATTTCTTCCAGCATTTCCACTGGGATCTGACTATCGCTTTCATCATTATGATGCTTGGGTGGGTACTGTGGAGGTCATTGATGAAAGTGTCTCTGCCCTTCTTGGGGACCACTACTCGATTGCCCCACAGAAGGCAGTCTGCCTGTATAGACATTTCATCTTTGCACCGCTGGAACGGCTTTATTTCTTCCAGCATTTCCACTGGGACAATGGACCAGCTCCCGTGAAGCACACAGCTTTTGACTAGAGATAATAAGGGGTCCTGGCTTGTCCAGGTTTTGATCTGCCGGGCAGTGACAGGTGAATGTTCACTCTCAGATGCTTCCATAACCATGGCTAGATCTGCGGGCTGCGCAATTTCCACCCTTGTGGTGGGCAATGGCAGCCTACTGAGAGCATCGCCGCAGTTTTCTGTGCCTGGCCTGTGGCGGATGGCGTAGTTGTATGCGGACAATGTGAGTGCCCATCTCTGGATGCGGGCCGATGCTTTGGTATTTATCCCTTCACTCTCAGAAAACAGGGATATAAGTGGCTTTTGGTCAGTTTCCAATTCGAATTTTAGCCCAAACAGGTATTGATGCATTTTCTTTACCCCATAGACACACGCTAATGCTTCTTTCTCAATCATGCTGTCGGCTCTCTCAGCCTTAGACAGACTCCTAGATGCATAACCAACCAGTTGCAGTTTCTCGAAATCATTAGCTTGTTGCAATATACACCCGACACTAGTTGAACAAATACTTTGGTTCCGTCTTCACGAAGGAAGACACAAATAACCTTCCGGACCTACTAGGGGACCGAGGGTATCGTAAGAAGGAGGAACTGAAGGATAGCCTTATTAGGCGGGAAATTGTGTTAGGGAAATTGATGGGATTGAAGGCCGATAAATCCCCGGGGCCTGATAGTCTGCATCCCAGAGTACTTAAGGAAGTGACCCTAGAAATAGTGGATGCATTGGTGATCATTTTCTAACAGTCTATCAACTCTGGATCAGTTCCTATGGACTGGAGGGTAGCTAATGTAACACCACTTTTGAAAAAAGGAGGGAGAGAGAAAATGGGTAATTATAGATCGATTAACCTGACGTCACTAGTGGGGAAAATGTTGGAATCAATTATTAAAGATGAAGTAGCAGCGCATTTGGAAAGCAGTGACAGGATCGGTCCAAGTCAGTATGGATGTATGAAAGGGAAATCATGCTTGACAAATCTTCTAGAATTTTGTTGAGGACGTAACTAGTAGAGTGAACAAGGGAGAATCAGTGGATGTGGTGTATTTGGACTTTCAAAAGGCTTTTGACAAGGTCCCATACAAGAGATTGGTGGGTAATGTACTGACGTGGATAGAGAACTGGTTGGCAGACAGGAAGCAGAGAGTCGAGATAAATGGGTCCTTTGCAGAATGGCAGGCAGTGACTAGTGGGGTGCCATAGGGCTCAGTGCTGGGACCCCAGCTCTTTACAATATACATTAATGATTTGGATGAAGGAATTGAATGTAATATCTCCAAGTTTGCAGATAACACCAAACTGGGTGGCGGTGTGAGCTGTGAGGAGGACGTTAAGAGGCTTCAGGGTGAATTGGACAGGTTAGGTGAGTGGGTAAATGCATGGCAGATGCAGTATAATGTGGATAAATGTGAGGTTATCTACTCTGGGGGCAAAAACACAAAGGCAGAGTATTATCTGAATGGCGGCAGATTAGGAAAAGGGGAGGTGCAACGAGACCTGGGTGTCATGGGACATCATTGAAAGTTGGCATGCAGGTACAGCAGGCCGTGAAGGCGGCAAATGGTATGTTGGCCTTCATAGCTAGGGGTTTTGAGTATAGGAGCAGAGAGGCCTTACTGCAGTTGTACAGGGCCTTGGTGAGGCCTCACCTGGAATATTGTGTTCAGTTTTGGCCTCCTAATCTGAGGAAGGACGTTTTTGCTATTGAGGGAGTACAGCGAAGGTTCACCAGACTGATTCCCGGGATGGCTGGACTGACATATGAGGAGAGACTGCATCGACTGGGCCTTTATTCACTGGAGTTTAGAAGAATGAGAGGGGATCTCATAGAAACATATAAAATTCTGACGGGGCTGGACAGGTTAGATGCAGGAAGAATGTCCCCGATGTTGGGGCAGTCCAGAACCAGGGGACACAGTCTAAGGATAAGGGGTAAGCCATTTAGGACTGAGATGAGGAGAAGCTTCTTCACTCAGAGAGTTGTTAACCTATGGAATTCCCTACCGCAGAGAGTTGTTGATGCCAGTTCGTTGGATATATTCAAGAGGGAATTAGATATGGCCCTTATGGCTAAAGGGATCAAGGGGTATGGAGAGAAAGCGGGAAAGGGGTACTGAGGCGAATGATCAGCCATGATCTTATTGAATGGTGGTGCAGGCTCGAAGGGCCGAATGACCTACTCCTGCACCTATTTTCTATGTTTCTATAACAACGCATCACAACCTAATACCAAACGCTTACATGGATCATACAACACAAGCAATTTGTTTGAACATAACAACTTTCTCACTTTTACAAAGGCATTTTCTTGGCTTTTGCCTCAAACCCATTCATCCCGTTTTCATAGTAAGACATGCAGTGGTTCTAACAGCGTGCTGAGACCTGCTAAGAAGTTACCAAAGTAGTTCAGGAGTCTCAGAAACGACCGCAGCTCCGTCACATTCTGTGGTCTCGGTGCGTTCTCGATTGCCTCCGTCTTCGCGTTGGTGGGCCTGATGCCATCCGCCGCAATCCTCCTTCCCAAGAACGCCATTTCAGGTGCCAGGAAAACGCACTTCGAGCATTTTAACCTGAGCCCCATGCGGTTGAGTCGCCTAACAACCTCCTCCAGGTTCTGCAGATGCTCGACTATGTTCTGACCTGAGACCAAGATGTAGTCCTGGAAGACCACGGTGTGCGAGACCGACTTCAGTAAGCTTTCCATGTTTCTCTGGAATATCGCCGCCGCTGATCGGATTCCAAACGGGCATCTGTTAGAAACATAGAAACAGAGAAAACAGGTGCAGGAGTAGGCCATTCGGCCCTTCGAGCCTGCACCGCCATTCAATGAGTTCATGGCTGAACATGCAACTTCAGTACCCCATTCCTGCTTTCTCGCCATACTCCTTGATCCCCCTAGCAGTAATGACTACATCTAACTCCTTTTTGAATATATTTAGTGAATTGGCCTCAACAACTTTCTGTGGTAGAGAATTCCACAGGTTCACCACTCTCTGGGTGAAGAAGTTTCTCCTCATCTCAATCCAAAATGGCTTACCCCTTATCCTTAGACTGTGACCCCTGGTTCTGGACTTCCCCAACATTGGGAACATTCTTCCTGCATCTAATCTGTCTAAACCCGTCAGAATTTTAAACGTTTCTATGATGTCCCCTCTCATTCTTCTGAACTCCAGTGAATACAAGCCCAGTTGATCCAGTCTTTCTTGATATGTCAGTCCCGCCATCCCGGGAATCAGTCTGGTGAACCTTCGCTGCACTCCCTCAATAGCAAGAATGTCCTTCCTCAAGTTAGGAGACCAAAACTGTACTCAATACTCCAGGTGTGGCCTCACCAAGGCCCTGTACAACTGTAGCAACACCTCCCTGCCCCTGTACTCAAATCCCCTCGCTATGAAGGCAAACATGCCATTTGTTTTCTTAACCGCCTGCTGTACCTGCATGCCAACCTTCAATGACTGATGTACCATGACACCCAGGTCTCGTTGCACCTTCCCTTTTCCTAATCTGTCACCATTCAGATAATAGTCTGTCTCTCTGTTTTTACCACCAAAGTGGATAACCTCACATTTATCCACATTATATTTCATCTGCCATGCATTTGCCCACTCACCTAACCTATCCAAGTCACTCTGCAGCCTCATAGCATCCTCCTCACAGCTCACACGGCCACCCAACTTAGTGTCATCCGCAAATTTGTAGATAATACCTTTAATCCCCTCATCTAAATCATTAATGTACAATGTAAACAGCTGGGGCCCCAGCACAGAACCTTGCGGTACCCCACTAGTCACTGCCTGCCATTCTGAAAAGTACCCATTTACTCCTACTCTTTGCTTCCTGTCTGCCAACCAGTTCTCAATCCACGTCAGCACACTACCCTCAATCCCATGTGCTTTAACTTTGCACATTAATCTCTTGTGTGGGACCTTGTAGAAAGCTTTCCGAAAGTCCAAATACACCACATCAACTGGTTCTCCCTTGTCCACTCTACTGGAAACATCCTCAAAAAATTACAGAAGATTTGTCAAGCATAATTTCCCTTTCACAAATCCATGCTAACTTGGACCCATCATGTCACCTCTTTCCAAATGCGCTGCTATGACATCTTTAATAATTGATTCCATCATTTTACCCACTACCGATGTCAGGCTGACCGGTCTATAATTCCCTGCTTTCTCTCTCTCTCCTTTTTTAAAAAGTGGGGTTACATTGGCTACCCTCCACTCCATAGGAACTGATCCAGAGTCGATGGAATGTTGGAAAATGACTGTCAATGCATCCGCTATTTCCAAGGCCACCTCCTTAAGTACTCTGGAATGCAGCCCATCAGACCCTGGGGATTTATCGGCCTTCAATCCCATCAATTTCCCCAACACAATTTCCCGACTAATAAGGATTTCCCTCAGTTTCTCTTTCTTATTAGACCCTCTGACCCCTTTTATATCCGGAAGGTTGTTTGTGTCCTCCTTAGTGAATACCGAACCAAATTACTTGTTCAATTGGTCTGCCATTTCTTTGTTCCCCGTTATGACTTCCCCTGATTCTGACTGCAGGGGACCTACATTTGTCTTTACAAACCTTTTTCTCTTTACATATCTATAGAAGCTTTTGCAGTCCGTTTTAATGTTCCCTGCAAGCTTCCTCTCGTACTCTATTTTCCCTGCCCTAATCAAACCCTTTGTCCTCCTCTGCTGAGTTCTAAATTTCTCCCAGTCCCCGGGTTCACTGCTATTTCTGGCCAATTTGTATGCCACTTCCTTGGCTTTAATACTATCCCTGATTTCCCTTGATAGCCACAATTGAGCCACCTTCCCTTTTTTATTTTTACGCCAGACAGGGATGTACAATTGTTGTAGTTCATCCATGCAGTCTTTAAATGTCTGCCATTGCCCATCCACAGTCATCCCCTTAAGTATCATTCGCCAATCTATCCTATCCAATTCACGCCTCATACCTTCAAAGTTAACCTTCTTTTTAAGTTCTGGACCATGGTCTCTGAATTAAGTGTTTCATTCTCCATCCTAATGTAGAATTCCACCATATTATGGTCACTCTTCCCCAAGGGGCCTCGCACAATAAGATTGCTAATTAATCCTCTCTCATTACACAATACCCAATCTAAGATGGTCTGCCCCCTAGTTGATTCCTTGACATATTGGTCTAGAAAACCATCCCTTATGCACTCCAGGAAATCCTCCTCCATCGTATTGCTTCCAGTTTGGTTAGCCCGATCTATATGCATATAAAAGTCACCCATGATAACTGCTGCACCTTTATTGCATGCACCCCTAATTTCCTGTTTGATGCCCTCCCCAACATCACTACTACTGTATGGAGGTCTGTACACAACTCCCACTAACGTTTTTTGCCCTTTTATGTTCTGCAGCTCTATCGATATAGATTCCACATCATCCAAGCTAATGTCCTTCCTAACTATTGCATTAATCTCCTCTTTAACCAGCAATGCTACCCCACCTCCTTTTCCTTTTATTCTATTCTTCCTGAATGTTGAATACCTTTGGATGTTGAGTTCCCAGCCCTGATCATCCTGGAGCCACGTCTCTGTAATCCCAATCACATCATATCTGTTAACATCTATTTGCACAGTTAATTCATCCACCTTATTACGGATACTCCTTGCATTAAGACACAAAGCCTTCAGGCTTGTTTTTTTAACACCCTTTGTCCTTTTAGAATTATGATGTAGTGTGGTCCTTTTTGTTTCTTGCCTTTGTTTACTCGGCCTTCCACTATTGCTTTTTACCTTGCTACCATCTGTTTCTAACTCCATATTACTTTGCCCTGTCTCGCTGCATAGGTTCCCATCCCCCTGCCATATTAGTTTAAACACTCCCGAACTGCATTAGCAAATGTTACCCCCAGGACATCAGTTCCAGTCCTGCCCAAGTGCAGACAGTCCCTTTTGTACAGATCCCACTTCCCCCAGAACTGGTTCCAATGTCCCAGGAATTTGAATCCCTCCCTCTTGCACCACTGCTCAAGCCACATATTTATTTTAACTATCCTGCTCCCTCTACTCTGATTAGCACGTGGCACTGGTAGCAATCCAGAGATTACTACCTTTGAGGTCCTACTTTTTAATTTAACTTCTAGCTCCCTAAATTCAGCTTTGTAGGATCTCTTCCCGCTTCTTACCTATATCGTTGGTACCTACATGTGCCACGACAACTGGTTGTTCACCCTCCCTCTCCAGAATGCTCTGCAGCCGCTCCGAGACATCCTTAACCCTTGCACCAGGGAGGCAACATACCATGCTGGAGTCTCGGTGGCGGCTGCAGAAACTCCTATCTATTCCCCTTACAATGGAGTCCCCTCTCACTATAGCTCTCCCACTCTTTTTCCTCATCCTTCTGTGCAGCAGAGCCACCCATGGTGCCATGAACCTGGCTGCTGTTACCTTCCCCTGGTAAACCATCTCCCCCAACAGTTTCCAAAATGGTATATCTGTTTTGGAGGGAGATGACCGCAGGGGACTCCTGCACTACCTTCCTGCTCTTGCCTTGTCTCTTGGTCACCCATTCACTATCTGTCCTGTGTTGATGCAGGTGAGGGCCTTCGATGATTCCTCCAGTTTCTGCGTCATGTAGGCTGAAGTCAGATCCAGTTTTGTGAACGTCTTTCCTCCCACCAGCGTTGCAAATAGGTCGTCAGCTTTTGGTAGTGGGTATTGGTCCTGTAGGGTGAAACGATTGATAGTTACTTTGTAATCGCTCCAGATTATGACGGTGCCGTCTCCCTTGAGGACTGGGACAATAGGACTGGCCCACTCATTGAACTCGATCAGTGAAATGATGCCCTCACTTTGCAGCTGGTCTTGCTCGATCTCTAACCTTTCTCTCATCATGTACGGTATTGCTCTCGCCTTGTGATGGATGGGTCGCGCCCCAGGAATTGGATGGATCTGCACTTTTGCTCCTTGGAATTTCCCGATGCATGGTTCAAACAGCGAAGGAAATTTGTTTAAGTCACATGAAGTGTCATCAGCGGGCGATAGTGCTCGAACGTCGTCCCAGTCCCAGCATATCTTTCCCAGCCTGCTCCTGCTGAGCAGCGTGGGACCATCGCCCGGTATCATCCAGAGTGGTAGCTTGTGCACCGCTCCATCGTAGGAGACCTTTACGGTAGCACTGCCGATTACGGGTATCAGTTCTTTTGTGTAAGTTCTTAGTTTTGTGCGAACTGGAGTTAAGACTGGCCTTGAGGCCTTGTTGCACCACAACCTTTCGAAAGTCTTTTTGCCCATGATGGACTGGCTTGCGCCCATGTCCAGCTCCATTGACACCGGGAGTCCATTTAGTTCAACATTCAGCATTATTGGGGGACAATGCGTGGTCAATGTGTGCACCCTGCCTCCTTGGTCTGAGGCTCTGGTTCGTCGTGATCCACCATGGATCTGTCCTCCTTTGCAACATGGTGGTTTGCAGGTTTAACAGGATTTGCAGCTCGCCTACACATTCGTTGGAGGTGCCCCATTGTTCCACAGCCCTTGCAAACGTACCCTTTGAATCGGCATGAATGGAAACGATGATCACCCCCGCAGTACCAACAAGGTGTTAATGGCCTTGCATTCATCACCCTTGATGGTGGACTCAGACATCTGCGGACATGTAGCTGCAGGTATGTGTGACCTGCCCTATTTGTTACGATTCGAAAACATCATCACTTTGTTCACAGTATTTGTAGCAGCACTTGTGTGCTGAGAGATTTGCTTCGTATAGTCATTGGTGGCAATGAATGCCTGGGCTATCGCTATGGCCTTACTCAAGGCTAGGGTCTCTACAGTCAAAAGCTTGCGAAGTATGGTTTCGTGGCCATTGCCAAGTACGAAAAAGTCTCTGGAGCATGTGCTCCAAATGTCCTTCAAATTCGCAATGTCCTGCAAGGCGTCTCAGCTCGGCGACATAACTCGCCACTTCCTGGCCTTCAGACCTTTTGTAGGTGTAGAACCGGTACCTCGCCATCAGAATGCTTTCCTTCGGGTTGAAATGCTCTCGGACCAGTGTGCACAAATCGTTCTACAATTTCTCTGTGGGTTTCGCTGGAGTGAGCAGATTCTTCATGAGGCCATACGTTGGTGCCCCACAGATGGTGAGGAGGATCACCCTTCGTTTGGCAGTGCTGTCTTCCCCATCTAGCTCGTTGGCCACGAAGTATTGGTCGAGTCGCTCCACATAAGTTTCTCAATCATCTCCCTCTGAAAATTTCTCCAGGATGCCCACTGTTCTCTGCATCTTTGGGTTCGCTATCTGTGTCTCGTCGCCAGTTGTAGTGTATGGAGAAAGAGTCAGACTGAACACTGTGAGCTCAAAGTAAAGTGTGACCTTAGTCTTTTATTGCAGGTCTCCAGAGTGCCTCTCCAACCTGTGAAGCCTTCTTAAATTCCTGTGCTCCCAAGGGATTATGGGATCCCTTGGGGCTCCAGGGGATGAGCCCTCTGGTGGCTGTACAGAGTAAATGCAAGTATACATATCGAACAGCCACCCCACCCCCTCTTCCTTTTTGCCTGTCTTCCTAAATGTCGAATATCTTGGATATTCAGTTCCGAACCCTGGTCACCCTGCAACCATGTCTCCGTAATTGCAACTATATCGTATCCATTTACATCTATTTGCGCTGTTAATTCGTTTACCATATTACAGATGCTTCATGTATTCAGATTCAATGCTTTTAAATTTGTCTTTTTAACATTATTAGACATCTTAACATTATTTTGTACTATAGCTCTATTTGTCTTAGCACTATTTTTTCTTACCTGGACCCTATTTGTTAGTGCACTCTTTTGTTTGTATGCTCTGTCCCTTCCTGACATAATCTGGTTATCGTTGCCACAATCACTTTCCTGCATTGCTTCCTTTTCTTTTCCCTTTAGCATTCTAGATTGCTCTCTACTGCGACCGTTCCCCCCTCCCCCCCATTAGTTTAAAGCCCTATCTACCTCCCTAGTTAGTCGGTTCATTAGAACTCTGGTCCCAGCATAATTCAGGTGTAGTCCGTCCCCACGGAACAGCTCTCTCTTTCCCGAGTATTGGTGCCAGTGCCCCACGAATCGAAACCCACTTCTCCCTCATCAACCTCTGAGCCACGCATTCATCTCCCTGATTCTATTGACCCTATGCCAATTTGCTCGTGGCTCAGATAATAATGCAGAGATTATTACCTTTGTGGTTCTGCTTTTCAATTTAGTTCCTAGCTGTTCAAATCCTCTCAGCAGAACCTCTTTCTTAGTCCTACCTATGTCATTGGTACCTATGTATACCACAACAACTGGATCCTCCCCCTCCCACTCCAAATTCTTCTCAAGCTCGGAGGAGATGTCCTTTACCTTGGCACCAGGTAGGCAACACAGCCTTTGGGACCCACGCTCTCGGCTGCAGAGAACCCCATCTATCCCCCTAACTACACTGTCCCCTACTACAACCACCGGCCTCTTCATTTCACCCACTTGAATGGCTTTCTGCACCACAGTGCCTTGGTCAGTCTGCTCATCCATCCCGCAGTCTGCACACTTGTCCACAAGGGTTGCAAGAACCTCAAATCTATTGGACAAGTGCAGGGACTGAGGCTCCTGCAATACTACCTCCCGGATCCCCTTAGCTGCTTCATTCGCAGTCACACCCTCCTGTCCCTGACCACGAGTCAATTCTAAAGTATTTAATCTAGAGAGTGTGGCTGCCTCCTGGAGCAAAAGGTCCAGGGAACTTTCTCCCTCCCTGATGTCTCGCAATGTCCTCAACTCGGAGCCGAAGTTCGTTGAGCCGCAGACACTTACCGCAGATATAGTCGCACTGGACCAAAACGTCCAGAAGCTCCCACATATTGCAGCAGCAACACATCTCCTGTTTTCCCATTATTTAATGTAATTAATTCGATTAGCGTTAATCAAATATTTATCCTATATAGTTTATTAAATTAGTTAAACAAATAAAGGTTCGCTTTTAGTATTTAAATTAACATATAGCATATAACTAAAGAAAAACTTAGCCCGCAATCACTACCAATCACTTACCTGCCTTACCTGTGATGTCACACAGCAGAGTTTTCCTCACCCGGAGCCGTGCGATCTCCTGGGAGAGGCAAAAAAACAGATTAAAAATCCAGGCCAATTGGGGAAAAAAATCTGGGAAAATTCCTTTCTAACCCAACTAGGAGATCACAGCGCCGTATGCTGTGGCTTTTATCCCCACTCTCGGGCCTCAGTCTGCACCCGCTCAGGTACGCCGCCATCTGTGGAAAAAGTTAGGTAAAACAAGGAAAAGCAACACATCCTGCCCCCCACTTCACCTAACTCTCCCACTTACTCGGAGCTGATGCACTTGCAACCTCGGAAATTTGAGGAGTAGCTCCTTCCATTAATGGAATAGGTTCTGCAACCTCACACGTTCAACATAAACATGGAACATGGACTCTTCCAGACCGCAGAAATTACAGGCAGCCTAAAAGTCCGTGAACCTACTTAAAAACCTATTGCACGGACTGCCCCGTACAACACCCTCCAGGCCAAGTCCCAAATAAATAAAGGGAGAATTCCCGATGTTATATGTGCAGACCCTAGATATACTCTCTGTGTAATCACTGTATAGTTGCATAAGATGGAGACTTGTTACCTGATGTATTTTCAATAAGGTTTACACTGTGTATATACTATGCTGGCACCACAAGAGGGTGCAACTGTTGGGGACCGGAGTTTCCTGCCCCTGTGGCAGAGGCTGTCCACCAGAGGGCACTGCGGTGGAAGACCTGAGAGTCACCTGCATTGGTGTGCAGGGCCCAGTATAAAAGGCTGCCCACCATGCTTGTGCCTCACTCTGGAGTTACAAATAAAAAGAACAAGGTCACTACAGTTTGAATACACACATTGACTTGTGGAGTCATTCATAAGTGCATTACGGACATAACACCCGCGTAGAGAGCACTCCATTGGGAGCCCCCGCCTCCTCTGGACGGCAAGATAGTGCGCCATGGCGTGTCCGGACAGCAGGCGAGGATGGCAAAGTGGAGAGTGTGCAACAGCAGCCCATACAGGAATCCCCTCCACGCCGAAGTGAAAGGCACAGAGGGGATTTCCCGCGGGAGGCTCAAGTTGTGAAGCGCCGATACTCAAGGGATGTTTCGGGGCTTTGCGCCGATGAGGAATTCTGTCTTCAACAGGTCTACAAACCTGTGAGCATACCCACAGGTGCATACATCACACTGCTTCCCCCTTTTTTAAAGGCAAGGTATTTATATAATATTTAATAAGATTATTTATCATGATTACAATTTTATAAATTGGACTATTGAGTATCTTGCAAGTTTTTAGCTTCCTCCCGCTCCGCACTCCATTTCTTTGCAATTGGCTCGCTATGACTGTTTTCTATATTCTTATTTGACTCAGGAGACTATCTTGGGGAATTTCTGTTTGCAGGGTGTGTAACCCAAGACTCCTGACCTCTATCTACCTGTGTCCTCTTGAGTTTCCTTGAAACCCTTACATCAATCCTAGTGTTATCTTTCTTCCCAAAATCTTGATATTCGCAGTTATCAAGATCCTGTCTAGTTGGTTGGCATTTTCTCATTGATCTTCTCAACTGAACCCCAATTCCACCTCCCCCCTCGGAAGATACAGAGTCTCAGACATTGTCCCATACTCACAGAACCGCCTTCAGTCGGCTTGGTGGAGATATGGTCGTTGTGATCGTTGAAGTACTTGGACCTGCCAACTTACTCTGATCATCATCCAAGTCAGAACCATAATCATCTACTCATGGTACAGAAGGTGCATCACTTGCTAGAAACATTTGATCCACATGAACCTTCCTGATGTATTATTCGCCAATTTTGACCAAATACTGCTTGATGCCACATATCCGAATAATTGTACCAATGTCCCATTTGCGTGGACTTGCCCTTTTCGACGGACTGAGAACTCTGACCTGATCACCCTCTGAAAGCACTGCTCTTAATACTAGAATGATAATGACGTTTCTGCACCGATTGTGCCTTCTCTACCTTATTCATCAAGACTTTTTGGCCCGTAGTGCACTGGAAATGTTTACTCTCAAGCCCTATTTTAGACATCCCTGCTTACATGATAATTCATGCCGACGATGATAATAGGGCTTTATCCACCCATCTAAATGCATCTGATCTTCAGACCACCCTCGCAGGGTGTGCTCATAGGCCCGCTGTAACTTGGCATCTTTCTGCGTGTGCTCTGCAATATCATCATCATCATATAGGCAGTCCCTCGGAATCGAGGAAGACTTGCTTCCACTCGTAACATGAGTTCTTAGGTGGCTGTACAGTCTAATATGAGAACCACAGTCTCTGTCACAGGTGGGACAAACAGTTGTCGAGGGAAGGGTTGAGTGGGACTGGTTTGCCGCATGCTCTTTCCGCTGCCTGCGCTTGATTTCTGCACGCTCTCAACGACGAGACTCGAGGTGCTCAGCGCCCTCCCGGATGCACTTTGGCCAGGGACTCCCAGGTGTCAGTGGGGATGTTGCACTTTATCAGGGGGGCTGTGAGGGTGCTCTGCAATAACAGAGGCGGTGAATGGAAAGTCCTCATCAACGACATCTAGAGTAAAGATTGACTGTTCGCGGCCAATTTCAGAATCTTCATGAGGCAACCTTGAAAGGGCATCAGCTACTGCATTCTGCTTCGACGTATGATACTCAATTTTTTAATCGTACTGAGATAATAAAGTAGCCCATCTTTGCATCCTGGAAGCCGTCATAGATGGAATTTCCACCTTTGGGCCTGGGAAAGCTAGTAACGGTTACTAGCATGAACTGGAATCCCAAAAGAAACTGGTGAAACTTTTTAATACCAAATATAATTGCCAAAAACTCTCTCTCAATCTGGGCATAATTTTGTTCGCTTTTGTTGCGTGTACACGATGCAAAGGCAACCGACTTTTCCTGCCCAGCATTCATAACATGGCTGATCACTGCTCCCACACCATACCCAGAGGCATCACATGCTAGTCTTAGTTTGCGAGTCAGATTATAATGGATGAGAAGCGCACTACTGCTCAAGCGTTGCTTGCCTATGTCGTATGCATTCTGTTGCTCTTTGTCCCATATCCAACGCACCCCTTTCTTTAATAAATAATGGAATGGTGTGAGCACCGTTGCTAGTCCAGGAAGGAAACAAGCAAATTTTGGATCAGGCCTAAAACGGATCATAATTCAGTAACGTGTTTTGGCTCCGGAGCCACCATGGTGGCTTGCATTTTCTCCTTAACTGGTTGGAGACCATTTTCATCCACTCACAATCCTAGATAAACCATCTTGCGCTGTATAAATGCATTTCATAGAATCATAGAAGTTTACAGCACGGAAGGAGGCCATTTCCGTCCATCGTGTCCATGCCGGCCAACAAAAGACTATCCAGCCTAATCCCACTTTCTAGCTCTAGGTCCGTAACCCTGCAGGTTATGGCACTTCAAATGCACATCCAAGTACTTTTTAAGTGTGAGGGTTTCTGCCTCTACCACCCTTTCAGGCAGTGAGTTCCAGACCCCCACAACCCTCTGCGTGAAGAAATTTCCCCTCAAATCCCCTCTAAACCTTCTACCAATTACTTTAAATTTATGCCCCCTGGTGTTGACACTTTTACTAAGGGAAATAGGCCCTTTCTATCCATTATATCTAGGCCTCTCGTAATTTTATACACCTCAATGTGGTCTCCCCTCAGCCTCCTCTGATCCAATGAAAACAAATCCAGCCTATCCAATCTGTCCTCATAGTTTAGATTCTCCACTCCCGGCAACATCCTTGTAAATCTCCTCTGTACCCTCTCCAGTGCAATCACATCCTTCCTGTAATGCAGTGATCAGAACTGCACGCAGTACTCCAGCTGTGGCCTAACCAGTCTTTTATACAGCTCAAGCATAACCCCCCCTGTTCTTGTATTCTATGCCTCAGCTAATAAAGGCCAATAAACAAAACGTGGGGCCACCGCTTTCATGCCAGCAATATTTATCCCTCTTCAGCTTCAGATTATGGTCATTGAACCATCTGAATACTTCTTCTAAGATTTCCAGGTTTTCCTTCTCTGTGACGGTGGCCATCAACACATCATGTTGATTGCACTAACAGTGATTTATTCCCTGTAAGATCTGATCCATGGTAGCCTGAAATATCTTTGGTAAGGACTTGATACCATAGGGTAACTTAGTGTATGAATATAAACCTTTGTGTGTGTTGACTGTCAGATACTGCTGACTATCCTTGTCAATGTGAAGTTGAGCATGGGCGTGGGGGAGATCTAGTTTTCTGAAGACGTTGGCTCCCACCAGTTCTGCATACAGGTCCTGTGATGTCGGTAAAGGGTACTGTTCATCATCAACTGCTCGATTCAGGTTAATTTTATAATCCCCACAGAGCCGTAATGTTTTGTCTGCCTTCGGAACTACAACTAACGGGGTGGCCCAGTCACTCCTATCAGTCTTCATTAAACTCTATTTTACTCTAACTTATCAAGCTCTCACTCAACCTGCGATTTTAATGCATATGGTTTCGGCTTTGGTCTACAAAAAATAAGTTTGACAGCCGACTTATTCGAATATGTGCATTGTATTTCTTGATGCCCTCTTATGTGTCCTCAAATATGTTAGCATATTTCTCCAGCAGAGTATCTAACTGAGACTTAACCATTTCTGTACTACAGACACTGTACCAATCCAAACAAAACATTCTTAGCCAATCTTTGCCCATAAGTGTCGGCCGATTGACATATTTCGCTATAATAATAGGTAATCTTTCTTCTTGCCCCTGGTTTTGTACTATACATTCCATTTGTCCAAGCGTCTGCAGTTTTTCACTTGAATATGTTTTCAGCTTTGCTGAGTTCACCTTTAGTGGTATGCCCCTGAATTTCTTGTAATACACATCCTGACTCAATATTGAGCAATCAGCCGCTGTATCTGTTATGTATTGTCCAGGTACATTAAATGTATAAGTACAATGGTGCGCCACAGAGGGCGCTGTGGTGGGAGACCTGAAAGTACCTGCAAGACAGAGTATAAAAGGCTGCCCACCACACCTGAGAGGCACTCTGGAGTTACACAATAAAGGACCAAGGTCACAGCAGTTACTACAACACCAGACTGCGTGGAGTCAGTGATTTGAGTGCTGCATATACCACATTGGCAACGAGGACACGGACGAGCTTCACGCAACCATGGCTACTCTGGGCTTGTTAAAGGATTTTACGGTGGGCAATGATTGGGAGGCCTTTACGGAAAGGTTCGAGTACTACTTTACAGCAAACGACCTGACGGGGAACACGGACGCACTGAGAGAGAAGTGTGAGGCGGTATTACTTTCCAGCTGTGGTGATGAGGTTTACTGTCTCGTCAGGGATTTGCTGGCACCCACGAGTGCCAGGGACAAGTCATATGAGGAGCTGATCAAACTCATTCATGACCAACTGAAAGCGAAGGAGAGCATCCTCACGACCAGGCACAAATTCTACCACCACTGCAGACCTGAGGGCCAGGATGTCACCAAATATGCTGCGGACCTCAGGAGACTCGCGGCGCCATGTGACTTTGGCTCAAACCTTGATGAGGCGTTGCGAGACGTTTTTGTTATGGGGATTGGACATGAGGGTCTCCTCCACAAGCTGCTATCCACTGAACCTACAGTCACCCTGAAGCAAGCCATCACCATCAGTCGGGCATTTAGAACCTCGATGTGCAATACCAAGCAGATGATACACACAGTCTCGAACCCGGCAGGCACTGTCCACAGGACAGCGCCCACCACGGACAAAACTGCAGAATGTGGCTCTGCCCAGGGCAGAGAGCACGGATCTCGGGGTCCTGGAACTCAGAGTCCGCCAAGGGGGGCTAATCGAGCAGCACCATGCTGGTGCTGCGGAGGAAGCCATGGGGCTCACCGGTGCAGGTTTGCGGAGTATACGTGCAATGCCTGCCACACGAAAGGCCATCTTCAGCGTATGTGCAAAAGAAACACAACTCACCATGTGGCTGAGGAGATGGTAGAGGGTCCATTTTCCAGTGAGGAGCAGGCAGAAGAAGATGAGGCGTTGTTTGGACTGTATACGTGTACCGACGGTTCGGCCCCGGTGATTATGGAGGTCAAAATTAACGGAGTCCCAGTGAGTATGGAAGTGGACACTGGATCGGGTCCGTCGTCGATGAGTCAGGAAACTTTTGATAAACTGTGGGTCAACTCAGCTGCACGACCCAAGCTGGTCCTGGTCACGGCAAAGCTGCGTACCTACACCAAGTAACTGATACCCGTTCTTGGCAGAGCGGATGTGCAGGTATCTCACGGGGGCGAGATGCTTGGTTTACCTTTGTGGGTCTCGGCAGGAGGTGGATGGGGAAGGTCCGTGGGAACTGGGAAGACTTCATTCCTCCACAGACTGCTGTTCCCTAGGTTCCCAAAAAGCAGAGCCGACCAAGCTGGAGGAGAAAGAAGCCGTTCATTGGCAGTCTAAATCCCCACACAGACGAGCAGACCCTGGACGAGCAGTTTTTCAAGTGTGGGCCGATCGCTGAGGTGCGAGCCGGTGACGCGCTGTGGGCGATGAATGGGAGGCCCATCGATGGCCGACAAGTCCTGGGGGGGGCCCACTCGGAGAAAGAGTCGGGCAGCAGTCATGGCTACTGTGGAGGCCGGGACAGCGGCGGCGATGATGGCGGCTACGGAAGCGTAGGAGAGGCGGCAGTTGCTGGCACAGCGGCAGGAGCGGAGGCTACAGGAGAGGCGGCAGTTACTGGCACAGCGGCAGGAGCGGAGGCTACAGGAGAGGCGGCAGTTACTGGCACAGCGGCAGGAGCGGAGGCTGCAGCAGAGGCTACAGCGGCGGCGGGTGCGACTCGGGAGAACGCGACAGCTACTCGGGTGGGTGCAGGAGCCAGAGCAGAGGGGATACGGCAGCAATCACCATGACTGATCGAATCCAAAGAGCCACTTCTGCCAGATTTAAGATTGGATTGTCTTGGTCGCTTTCCTTCCTTCTTTCTTCTTTATTCCTTCTATTCCAAAGAGTAAAACGTCATGCCAGCGAGCTCAAGATGGTGGCGAGCCTCCTGGCAGCAGAGCTCTGCAGACAAAGGCAAGCAGAGCAACTAAAATGGCGGCGCTCAAGGGAAGCCTTGTGGGAACCACAAGATAACGTTTAAAAGGGAAATGCACCCGGGAGTCTTAAAGGGGCTTTACACCGTGGCGGGCCCCACAAAGAGACTGTTGTAAAGCAAGAGCGAGTCCAAATGAGCAATGTGATTTGTATGATGATGTGAGTTATGAATAGAAGTAATATTTTTATGCTGGTTGGGTACTGTGTTTAAAATAAGGGATATGTATTACGAAAAGAGTTAATACCACAAGGTACAAGTAAAAGGGTAAATGGATCCGTGACTAACATGATTAATGGACCAATGCGATTCTCGATCTTTGTGATTCATGCAATGGTTCAGTGGCTGCAGATGAGCCGCTAAGGCGATCATTTTCTGAGAACAGAGGCAACGCACCAAGTGTGATACCCTGCCACAGCGCAGCCCGTTACCTCGGGCAAAAAGGGGGTAGTATACCGCCACTGTACTTCATCCAGAGGAGCTGGGATTAAACAACTGTTCAGTGTACCTGCAACCTTTTGACATAATATCTGTACCACATATTATATGTACCATACAAATGTACTGTCTATGTATACCTGTTTTCTGTTGGAGGTTATGCCTGTGTACTTCCTCACCCATGTAAGGACTGCAAACACCACAGTAAGGACTCACACTCACAAATCAACCAGGACGAACAAGGCCAAGGTCACCGGCAATGGCTTCTGGAACTGGCGGGGGGGGAGGGGGAGTGAGATGTTATGTATTGTCCAGGTACATTAAATGTATAAGTACAATGGTGCGCCACAGAGGGCGCTGTGATGGGAGACCTGAAAGTACCTGCAAGACAGAGTATAAAAGGCTGCCCACCACACCTGAGAGGCACTCTGGAGTTACACAATAAAGGACCAAGGTCACAGCAGTTACTACAACACCAGACTGCGTGGAGTCAGTGATTTGAGTGCTGCATACACCACAGTATCTATTGTCATTTTAATCCATCGATTATCAGTACTAACGTTCTGAAATCCTGACATAAGAAATGTACTGCCTTGCCCTTCATTGCATATACACCAAAACCTACACTGTTCTGATCGGTTTCCACCCAGTGAAGTCTTTGATTATCATTCGGCCAGTCCTTGGATTTATATGCGGCTGCAATGTGTCCACTTACTTGACACTGGTAGCATCTTGCCCACTTGAACTAACACTATTGTGCAGTATGGTTGCCATTACATCTATAACATCCATTCTTCTTGGTTTCATAATTCTCCCTCAAACTAGGGCTCAGAATCTTCGACGTTTCTACAGCCCAGTGGTTGTGAACTGCTACTACTGCCGATAATGGGTGAAATTCCTTAATATTTTTTTCTGCCATTTCCATGGAGGTGGCTATCTTACAAGCTCTCTCAAAAGAGAGATCATCCATACCCAACAATTTTGACTGGATGCGTTCATCCGTTAATCCACACATAAATTTATCTCGAAGAGCACTGTTTCGGGATCCTCCACAGTTGCCGTGTAGAGACAATTTTCTTATGGAAACAATGTATTCACTGATGGTTTCATCAGGCCTTTGATTTCTCATTGCAAACTTATTGCTCTCCACTATTTCTAAAGGCTGTGAATCAAAATGATTCTCCAATATCTGCAGTATGTCTGAAAATGAAGCATCCTTAACCTTCCTCGGGGTTAACAAATTCACTAAGGTACCATAATTCTCTGTTCCAATCATAACTGACAGAAAGCTTTCATCTTCTGAACTGCTTGATTCCTTAATTGCGAATCTGCCACACCTGATAGGACTTCATTGACATCATTAGCTCTAAAAAAACATTTACAATCTTTCTTTGTAGGATCTTATTCATCAAAAGCTCCCAAATCACTGACATAACTCATTGTCACGTCCATGTTGCCTTCTTAGCTTAATAGCTGTTAATCTCTCAATAATCTTGAATTGCTTTTCAATTATTTGAAAAGGCTTTCCACAAGCTCTTTTTGTCAGTTCTGCACTGTTCACTACTTACAAAAAAATGGCACTGGCAGACTCTCATTTGGAAACCACGCTGCGATATAGCTTCTTGCTGTGCTCCACTTGCATTTGCCTTCTAAAGGAAATTCCACCAAAATGTCTTCATTCTTGTCGCCATTTTGTAATGTATTTGCTTCATGAGTGCTTTGCTTAAGAATTCATAGCAACACATTGCTATTAAGAACTAGTTGGTTTATTAACAAAGGTTTAACAATCACACTACACATTACCAATTCATTAACTGGGCTCACAAACTGCATACTTCATCGTGGATGACTTAGACTCAATTGACTGGAGTTTTATTGAGTCTTGTGAACATCACGTGACTGGCTAAGCCATTCACAATGCAACAGCTCTACAACTATTTTAAATCATACAATTAACCAAGTGCCCCCCTTGTTCCTGGAACAGACCTCTTCAAGATAAGCATGTCTGGAAAGTGTTATACTTCAACCATGAACTGTTTTCCTTTCTTTACAAATGACCTGCATTTTCTGTTTTTGCTATGTTTCCATTTGGCATACCATTGTCAGTGGTACATTCATTTTTCATTACACTTGAAAAGAATTGTATTTACTTTATTTGTAGTCTCCATTGATGCTGGTACTACTACATCCCAAAATGGTACATTTAGTATCATGTCCAGGAGTCTTTGTTCTACCTAATATATTTTGGTTCTTTTGCAAACATTTAGATTGAGAGAATGTTACACAAGATTCAGCTCCTCAGTGCACAGAGAATCTTGTATGTTTCAAGTACACTCAGTTTGTCAGCTGTGGTTCAGTTGGCAGCACCCTTGCCTTTAAGTCAGAAGTTTGTCGGTTGAAGTAAACTTGAGCACAGAAAATGTAGGCTTACACTCCAGTGCAGTACTGAGGGAGTGCTGCACTGTCAGAACTGCTGTCTTTTGGATGAAATGTTAAACGGAGGCAACCCCTTCTGCTCTCTCGGGTGGATGTAAAAGATCCCATGGCAATAGTTTGAAGAAGACCCGGGGAGTTCTCCCCGGTGTCCTGGCTAATATTTATCCCTCAATTAACATCACTAAAAACAGATTATCGGGTCATTAACGCATTGCTGTTTGTGGGACCCTGCTGTGTGCAAATTGGCTGCTGCGTTTCCAACAATATAACAGTGACCACAAGGTCACAAGAACATAAGAAATAGGAGCAGGAGTAGGACTTTGACCCCTTGAGCCTGCTCCGCCATTTAATAAGATCATGGCTGATCTGATCATGGATTCAGTTCCACTTCCCTGCCCGCTCCCCATAACCCTTTATTCCCTATCGCTCAAAAATCTGTCTATCTCCGCCTTAAATATATTCAAAGACCCAGCCTCCACAGCTCTCTGAGGCAGTGAATTCCATAGATTTACAACCCCCTGAGAGAAAAAATTCCTCCTCATCTCAGTTTTAAAGGGGCGGCCCGTAGTTTTAGTTTCCCCCATGAGTGGAAATCTACTCTCTGCATCCATCTTGTCCAGTCCTCTCTCTGGGCCCAAGTTTCCACAAGAAAAAAAACGGGCGCGCCTCCGAGCTGGGCGACCGTTTTTCGCGAGTAAAATGGCGCCTAAAAAAATCCTCGGTATTCTCCACCTACTTGCAGGTCCTCTGGCCCTCGGTGCAGCCAGCACGAGCTGTGGGGGGGCGGAGCCAGGTCCCTGCGCTGAAAACAGTGCCGGGACCTCTGCACATCTGCGCTACAGTCGGCACGCAAGTGCAGTAGCTCCAGGCGCCGAACTGTGTGGGAGGGGCCCGAAGCACGCAGCCCCTAGCCCTGGCCCAATGGCCTCACTGGGGCTGCGTGAATAAGGCTCCTCCCACGGCCAGCTCCAGCTTCCCCCCCCCCCGCCCCCGACCAGACCCGACACCCGCTCCCCCCCCCCTGCCTCCAGACTAGACCCAACACCCGCTCCCCCCCACCCCCCCCCCCCCCCTGCCTCCGGACCAGACCCGACACCCGCTCTCCTGTTTCCTGTTCCCGCCCCCCCCGACTGGACCCAACCCAACCCGCGCTCCCGCCCCCACACCCCCCCCCCCCAATGGACCCGACTCCCGCTCCCGGACTGGATCCGATCCGGCCTGACCTCGCCCTCCCCCCCCCCCCCCCACTCTCCCTCCCCCTCCCTCTCTCTCTCTCCCCCTCCCTCCCCCCCTCTCTCCCTCCCTCTCTCTCTCTCTCTCTCTCTCTCCCCATGCTGCTCAGCGACACGAACGGCTTTCTCCCCCCCCTCCCGCTCAGCGGCACGAACGGCTGCAGAATTCTCCCTGGCTGAAGCACTTTCACACAGGTAGGAAGATGGTTTATTTAATCTTTTCTTGGCTTATAAATGTTTATTCAGGTTGGATTTATTTGTATAATATTTGTAGAAGTATAAATAAGAATTTATTGTAGAATTTAATGACTTCCCTCCCCCCGCCCCCCCCCCCCACCTCGTTCTGGACGCCTAATTTGTAACCTGCGCCTGATTTTTTAATGTGTCGAACAGGTTTTTTTAGTTCTACAAAAATCTTCACTGGCTCCATTCTACTTTAGTTTGGAGTACGTTTTCACTGTGGAAACTTTGAAATCAGGCGTCAGTGGCCGGACACGCTCCCTTTTGAAGAAAAAATTCTGTTCCAAAGTAGAACTGTTCTACCTGACTAGAAATGCAGAAAAAAAAATGTGGAGAATTGCGATTTCTAAGATAGTCCGTTCTCCACCAGTTGCTCCTAAAAATCAGGCGCAAATCATGTGGAAACTTGGGCCCATTATCTTATATGTTTCGATAAGATCACCTCTCATTCTTCTGAACTCCAATGAGTATAGACCCAACCTACTCAACCTATCTTCATAAGTCAACCTCCTCATCTCCAGAATCAACCAAGTGAACCTTCTCTGAACAGCCTCCAAAGCAAGTATATCCTTTCTTAAATACGGAGACCAAAACTGTACTCAGTACTCCAGGTTTGGCCTCACCAATATCCTATACAGTTGTAGCAGGACTTCTCTGCTTTTATATTTTATCCCCCTTGCAATAAAGGCCAACATTCCATTTGCCTTCCTGATTACTTGCTGTACCTGCATATTAACTTTGTGTTTCATGCACAAGGACCCCCAAGTCCCTCTGTACTGAGGCATTTTGCAATTTTTATCCATTTAAATTATTATCTGCTTTTCTATTTTTTCTGCCAAAGTGGATAACCTCACATTTTCCTACATTATACTCCATCTGCCAAATTTTTGCCCACTCATTTAGCCTGTCTATATCCCTTTGCAGATTTTTTGTGTGCTCCTCACAATTTGTTTTCCTACCCATCTTTGTGTCATCAGCAAATTTGGTTACATTACACTTGGTCCCTTCATCCAAGTCATTAATATAGATTGTAAATAGTTGAGGCCCTAGCACCGATCCCTGCAGCACCCCACTAGTTACTGTTTGCCAACCGGAAAATGACCCGTTTAACCCGACTCTCTGTTATCTGTTAGTTAGCCAATCCTCAATCCATGCTAATGTATTACCCTCAACCCCGTGAACTTTTATCTTGAGCAGTAACCTTTTATGTGGCATGTAATCGAATGCCTTCTGGAAATTGAAATACACCACATCCACTGGTTTCCCCCTTATCCACCCCGCTTGTTACATCCTCGAAGAACTCCAGCAAATTTGTCAAACATGAATTCCCTTGTATACAACCATGCTGATTCTGCTTGATTGAATTATGCTTTTCCAAATTTCCTGCTCTGCTCCCAATGACAGATGTTAGGCTAACTGGTCTGTAGTTTCCTGCTTTCTGCCTGCCTCTTTTTTTAAACAGGGGTGTTACATTTGCGGTTTTCCAATCTGCTGGGATCTCCCCAGAATCCAGGGGAATTTTGGTAGATTGCAACCAATGCATCCACTATCTCTGCAGCCACTTATTTAAGGACCCTAGGATGCAAGCCATCAGGTCCAGGGGATTTGTCTGCTTTTAACCCCAGTACTTTACTGGGTACTATTTCTTTAGTGATTGCATTAAGTTCCTCTCTCCTTATAGCCCATTGATTACAGAGAGACGTAGGGGTCCTTGTGCATGAAACACAAAAAGTTAATATGCAGGTACAGCAAGTAATCAGGAAGGCAAATGGAATGTTGGCCTTTATTGCAAGGGGGATAGAGTATAAAAGCGAAGAAGTCCTGCTACAACTGTACAGGGTATTGGTGAGGCCACACCTGGAGTACTGCGTACAGTTTTGTTCTCCGTATTTAAGGAAGGATATACTTGCATTGGAGGCTGTTCAGAGAAGGTTCACTCGGTTGATTCCGGAGATGAGGGGGTTGGCTTATGAGGATAGGTTGAGTAGGTTGCGCCTATACACATTGGAGTTCAGAAGAATGAGAGATGATCTTATTGAAACTTATGATAATGAGGGGGCTCGACAAGGTTGATGCAGAGAGGATATTTCCACTCATAGGGGAAACTAAAACCAGGGGACATCATCATCAGCTTAGGCAATCCTTCGAAATCAAAGAAGACTTGCTTCCACTCTAAAAATGTGTCATGTATCTCACATTACTGTATATAACTGTATCTTACCGTGCTATACATGACTGTAACTGGATATGACCTGTAACAATAAGCATACCTTACCACCAGGGGTGCACTTGCAGGAGACACTCCATACCTGTCCCACTGTGGTATATAAAGGGAGGTCTCAGGCAAGTGCAGCACTGGAGAGCTGGAATTAAAGGTGCAGGTCCTGAGTGACCTTGACCTCAGCATGTATCTCATGTAAGTCAGTACATTAGAGTCAGGACTTAACAAAGTGAGTTCTTAGGTGACTGTACAGTCCAATATGGGAATTACAGTCTCTGTCACAGGTGGGACAGACAGTCGTTGAAGGAAAGGGTGGGTGGCACTCGTTTACCGCACGCTCCTTCCGCTGCCTACGCTTGTTTTCTGCATGCTCTTGGCGATGAGACTTGAGATGCTCAGCGCCTTCCTGGATGCTCTTCCTCCACTTAGGGCGATTTTTGGCCAGGGACTCCCAGGTGTCGGTGGGGTGCTGCATTTTATCAAGGAAGCTTTGAGGGTGTCCTTGAAACTTTTCCTTTGCCCACCTGGGGCTCGCTTGTTGTCCAGGAGTTCCGAGTAGAGCGCTTGCTTTGGGAGTCTTGTGTCAGACATGCGAACAATGTGGCCTGCCCAACGGAGCTGGTCGAGTGTGGTCAGTGCTTCGATGCTGGGGATGTTGGCCTGATCAGGACGCTAATGTTGGTGCATCTGTCCTCCCAGGGGATTTGCAGGATCTTGCGGAAACATCGTTGGTGATATTTCTCCAGCGATTTGAGGTGTCTACTATATATGGTCCACGTCTCTGAGCCATACAGGAGGGTGGGTATCACGACAGCCTTGTAGACCATGAGCTTTGTGGTAGATTTGAGGGCCTGGTCTTCGAACACTTTCTTCCTCAGGCAGCCGAAGGCTGCGCTGGTGCACTGCAGGCGGCGTTGAACCTCATCGTCGATGTCTGCTCTTGCTGATAATAGGCTCCCGAGGTATGGAATGTGGTCCGCGTTGTCCAGGGCCGCGCCGTGGATCTTGATGACTGGGGGGCAGTGCTGTGTGGCGGGGTCAGGTTGGTGGTGGAACATAGTCTTAGAATAAAGGGCCGCCCATTTAATACTGAGATGAGGAGAAATTTCTTCTCTCAGAGGATTGTAAATCTATGGAATTGTCTGCCCCAGAGAGCTGTGGAGGCTGGGTCATTGAATATATTTAAGGCGGAGATAGCCAGATTTTTGAGCAATAAGGGAGTTAAGGGTTATGGGGAGCGGGCAGGGAAATGGAGCGAAGTCCATGATCAGATCAGCCATGATCTTATTGAATTCTGGAGCAGGCTCGAGGGGCCAAATGGCCTACTCCTGCTATTTCTTATGTTCTTATTATCCCCTATCGGGATGTTTTTAGTGTCTTGTACTGTGAAGACCCGATACAAAATATTTGTTCAAAGTCTCTGCCATTTCTGTTTTCCATTATTAATTCCCCAGTCTCATCCTCTAGGGGAGCAACATTTACTTTAGCCACTCTTTTCCTTTTTATGTACCTGTAGAAACTCTTACTATCTGTTTTTATATTTCGTGCTAGTTTACTTTCATAATCTATCTTCCCTCTCTTTATTATTTTTTTAGTCGTTCTTTGCTGGCTTTTAAAAGTTTCCCAATCCTCTAGCCTCCCACTAGTCTTGGCCACATTGTATGCCCTTGTTTTCAGTTTGATACCATCCTTTACTATACTTAAAAAAAAAGTAGTTAGTTGGCTGTAAAGCGCTTTGGGAGGTTTTGAAAGGTACTATATAAATGCAAGTCTTTTTTCTTTTTGTGGGCTGCCTTTAAGGTTACCAACTATGGTTTGACATTTTCCTAAAGGCTTCAACAATAGCAGCAACTTGTATTTATATCGCGCCTTTAACATGGTAAAACGTCCTAAGGCGCTTCACAGGAGTGGTTATAAAACAAAATTTGACAAGCCACCTAAGGAGAAATTGGGACAGATGAGCAAAAGCTTGGTTAAAAGAGGTAGGTTTTAAGGAGCGTCTTAAAAGAGGAAAGAGTGTGTAGAGGTTTAGGGAGGGAATTCCAATGCTTAAGGCCTAGGCAGGTGAAGGCACGGCCACCAATGGTTGAGCGATTATAATCAGGAATGCTCAAGAAGCTAAAATTAGAGGAGCACAGATATCTCGGGATTTGTGGGGCTGGAGGAGATTACAGAGATAGGATGAGGCCGTGGAGGGATTTGAAAACAAGGATGAAAATTTCAAAATCATGGCGTTGCTCAACCAGGAGCCAATGTAGGTCAACGAGCACAGAGGTGATGTGATGTGATTTGCAAGATCCTGCAAATTCATTGGCAGGACAGACACACCAATATCAGTGTTCTTGCTCAGGCCAATATCCCCAGCATCGAAGCACTGACCATGCTCGATCAGAGCCGTTGGGCGGGCCACATCGTCCGCATGCCTGACATGAGACTCCCAAAGCAAGCGCTCTATGCGGAGGACAGAGGATACGCTTCAAGGACACCCTCAAAGTCTCCTTGACAAAGTGCAACATCCCCATCAACTCCTGGGAATCCCTGGCCCACAATCGCCCAAAGTGGAGGAAGAGCATCTGAAAAGGTGCTGAGCACCTCGAGTCCCATCGCCGAGAACAAGCAGAAACCAAGCGTGGACAGCGGAAGGAGTGTGTGTCAACCCAGGCTCTCCGACTACCCTTTCCTTCAACCTCTGTCTGCCCCACCTGTGACAGAGACTGTAGATCCCGCATTGGACTCCTCAGTCACTTGAGAACTCACTTTGAGAGTGGAAGCAAGTCATCCTCGAATCCGAGGGACTGCCTATGATGATGATGATGATGGGTGAACGTGACTTCGTGCGAGTTAGGACATGGGCAGCAGAGTTTTGGATGATCTTAAGTTTACATAGGGTAGAACATGGGATGCCAGTCAGGAGTCAAGTCTAGAGGCAACAAAGGCATGGATGAGGGTTTCACCAGCAGATGAGCTGAGGCAGGCACGGAGATGGGCAATTTACAGAGTTGGAAATAGGTGGTCTGATGAATCGGATCTGTGGTTGGAAGTTAATTTTCGGGTCAAATATGACACCAAGGTTGCGAATAATCTGGTTCAGTCTCAGACAGATGCTAGGGAGTGGGATAGCTTCGATGGCTCGGGAGCGGAGTTGAAATCACTGCTCACCAAGTACTGGATATCGGACAAGCAGTCTGACAATTTAGAGACAGTGGAGGGGTGGGGAGAAGCGGTGGCTCCACCTTCAACCATCCTGTCCAGTCAAACAGCTTTTTTCCTCCATCTCCAGTATTTTTGTAACAAAATGTTCCAATAAAATAGAAAATATATACAGTTCTTTTTAATGCTCCTATGATTTTTTTTTTGCCAAGTTGCTCGCATTTTTAATTGCTGGAGACTCCAGGCCAATCCTGCAGGGTTGCCAATGGTGGTTGCCTGTTGGACACAGGTTGACATTATGACGACTTTAGTTCAGAGCCAGTAGCGATGTTCTCTCGAGACGGTTTCCTCCAATCAGCGGACGCGCGCTGACACTCATCGCAACTTTTGTTCCCTCCACGCATGCGCATAATTTTTTGCATTCACCGTTTTTTCCCCTGCTGGGGTGGGGGGATATCAGAATGAGTAGTAGAAGAAAATCTGTTTTTCCAAACAGATATGCCAATCTTGAAATTTATTTTATTTTGCAGAAGTGATTTTGAGGGGTTTTGTAGCGCGTGGTTAAGAAACAATTTTTTTTTAAATAAATAAGTGGGCTTGAACTGGAGGTGAAAGGTTAGAAAAGCAAAATGGCCGCTGCAGGGGACGGCGGTTTGAGTGCGCGCGAGGAGGCGATGACGACAGAGGGCGAGCGCGAGCGCGAGCGCTGGCCGGGCCGCTGACAGAGCGGAGGGAGCGAGGCCGCCGGCAGCCATTAACCCCCTTCCTCCCTCACTGTCCCGAGAGCGCAGCGCACTGAGTGTCTGAGCGATGAGAGGCGGCGGCAGCGCGGGCTGGTGTGGAGTTTAACCGAGAGCGGAGAGCGCGGGCCCCGAGACATGAACAGGAAGAAGGGCGATAAGGGGTTCGAGAGCCCGAGGCCCTATAAATTATAAGTATCTCCTCTTCTCTTCTCGCTCGGAATCCTGTGTGTTTTTTTTAAAATCACTTTTCCCGCTCCTCGTTTTGCAACGAAGCGAGAGAGTTTACTGAGGTTTAGCCAAAGAGGCTCTTGGTGATCGGAAGAAGGGAGTTGCAGTGACTGGGGTACAGCTGAGTGGAAGGGTTAATCTCCCCGTAGAGAGCATCCCCAGAGAGAGGTCTTGTAGGGATTTGAGCAATAACAGCTTGCGTTTATATAGCGCATTTAACTTCGTAAAACGTCCCAAGACGCTTCACAGGTCCAATAATCAAACAACATTTTAAACTGAGTGACAAGATCTTGAGGAAAGTGGTGTAGATTGTAAGGAGCCTGTTCAAGCAGGGGAGAGGTTTAGATTGGGAAATGTTGGTGTTCAGAGGGACCTGGGTGGCGTTGTACACATTATTGAAAGTTAACATGCAGCTACAGCAAGCAATTAAGAAAGCAAATGGTATGTTGGCCTTTATTACAAGAGGATTTGAGTATAAGTAAAGATGTCTTCGTGCAATTATATAGGGCTCTGGTGAGACCAGGAGTATTGTGTACAGTTTTGGTCTCCTTACCTAAGGAAGGATATACGTGCCATCAAGGGTGTGCAACAAAGGTTCACCAGACTGATTCCTGGCATGGGAGGATTGTCCTATGAGTAGACTGCAGGAAAGTGGAGTCGAGGTAGAAGATCAGCCATGATATTGAATGGTGGAGCAAGCTCGAGAAACCAAATGGCCGACTCCTGCTCCTAATTCTTATGTTCTTGGGGAGGCAAATCCCGAGCTTAGGATCTAGACAGCTGAAGGCACGGCCGCCAATGGTAGGGTGACAGAAATCAGGGATGGACAAAAGGCCCGAATTGGAGGGCTGCAGGAGATTACAGAGGAGACAGGCAACATAGTTTTGGATGAGCTCAAATTTACGGAGGGTGCAAAGTGTGAGGCTAGGCAGGAGAGCATTGGAATAGTAGTGTCTGGAGCAGTGTTCCCTTTATTTTTTGGGTGTGCGGCCCCTTTAAGGGTCTGCGTAGGCCAATTCAAAATGTGCGGTGATCCCATTTAAGCACTGTGCAGCCACGCAGCTTAAAAGGAACATTGGTCTGAGAGTAATAACAGCATGGATGAGGGTATCAACTGAGACGGGTGATATGGAGGTGGAAGTAAGATTTATGGGTGAGAATCTTGATTCTCGGGTATGTGTGCAAATGATGTGTGTGGAGCCTTGTGCTCTGGAGTTCTGGAAATAGGTGAAGCTTTTGAAGGACCTGGTGAAAGCATTAGATTAATTGATATCATCATCATCATAGGCAGTCCCTCAGCATCGAGGAATACTTGCTTCCACTCTTAAAAATGAATCCTTAGGTGGCTGAACAGTCCAATACAGTACCTGTCACAGGTGGGACAGATAGTAGTTGAGGGTAAGGGAGGGTGGGACAGATTTGCCGCACACTCTTTCCGCTGCCTACGCTTGATTTCTGCATGCTTGGCGATGAGACTCTAGGTGCTCAGCGCCCTCCCGGATGCACTTCCTCCACTTAGGGCGGTCTTTGGCCACGGACTCCCAAGTGTCAGTGGGGATGTTGCACTTTATCAGGGAGGCTTTGAGAGTGTCCTTGTAACGTTTCCTCTGTCCACCTTTGGCCCGTTTGCCATCAAGGAGTTCCGAGAAGAGCGCTCGCTTTGGGAGTCTCGTGTCTGGCATGCCAGACACATGTGGCCTGCCCCAGCGGAGCTGATCAAGTGTGGTCAGTGCTTCAATGCTGGGGATGTTGACCTGGTCGAGGATGCTAATGTTGGTGCTTCTGCCCTCCCAGGGGATTTGTAGGATCTTGCGGAGACGTCGTTGGTGGTATTTCTCCAGCGACTTGAGGTGTCTACTGTACATGGTCCATGTCTCTGAGCCACACAGAAGGCGGGTATTACTACAGCCCTGTAGACCATGATCTTGGTGGCAGATTTGAGGGCCTCGTCTTCAAACACTCTTCCTCAAGCGGCCGAAGTCTGCACTAGAGGTGGTGTTGAATCTTGTCGTCAATGCCTGCTCTTGTTGATAAGAGGCTCCCGAGGTATGGGACATGATCCATGTTGTCCAGGGCCGTGCCGCGGATCTTGATGACTGGGGGACAGTGCTGTGCGGTGAGGACAGGCTGTGGTGGAGGTCCTTTGTCTTACGGATGTTTAGTGTAAGGCCCATGCTTTCGTACGCCTCAGTAAATACCTCGACTATGTCCTGGAGTTCAGCCTCTGCGCACAGATGCAGGCGGCGTCCGCGTACTGTAACTCGACAAGAGGTTGGGGTGATCTTGGACCTGGCCTGGAAACGGCGAAGGTTGAACAGGTCCCACTGGTTCTGTAGGTTAGTTCCACTCCAGCGAGGAGCTTGTTGACTGAGATGGAGCATGGCAGTGAGGAAGATTGAGAAGAGGGTTGGGGCAATGACGCAGCCCTGTTTGACCCTGGTCTGGACGTGGATTGGGTCTGTAAAAGATCACGGCCTGCATGTCGTTGTGGAGCAGGCGGAGGATGTTGACGAACTTTTGGAGGCATCCGAAACGGTTGAGGATGCTCCATAGACCGTTGCGGTTGACCGTGTCAAATGCCTTTGCAAGGTCAAAGAAGGACATGTATAAGGGCTGGCGCTGTTCACTGCATTTTTCCTGCAGCTGTCGCGCTGCAAAAATCATGTTCGTTGTGCCCCGTCGGGGACGAAATCTGCACTGTGACTCTGGAAAGAGCTCCTCGGCCGCAGGGAGAAGACGGTTGAGGAGGACACTAGCGACAACTTTCCCAGTGGCCGATAACAGGGAGATTCCTCTGTAGTTGCCGTAGTCGGACGTCCCTGCATCTGAGATCTCCCGGCATGCTCTCCTCCCTTCAGATCAGAGAGATGAGCGCCTCTCCGCCATACTTGTGTGCCTCAGCAGGGATTCTATCCGCTCCAGCTCCCTTGGGAACAAACCTGCCAAATCAATTTTACCTGTGCTATCTGACAACGATCCACCCTCAACCCCCCCCCCCACCCCTCCCACTGTCCAAACTCCCCATAGCCCTAATAGACCCTAATAGGGGGTGCATAAATTGATAGCTAAGGGGATGAAGATGATAATTAATGTTTCAGCAGTGGAGGAGTTAAGGTCGGGTCCTAAAGGACACTGAAGTTGTGTACCATTAGGTTCAACCTGAGTGAAGAATCGGGGTAGATCCAAGATTGCTGACAGCAAGTTTGGTGTCATAGTAACATAGAAAATAGGTGCAGGAGTAGGCCATTCGGCCCTTCGAGCCTGCACCACCATTCAATAAGATCATGGCTGATCATTCACCTCAGTACCCCTTTCCTGCTTTCTCTCCATACCCCTTGATCCCTTTAGCCATCAGGACCATATCTAACTCCCTCTTGAATATATCCAACGAACTGGCATCAACAATTCCACAAGTTCACAATTCTGAGTGAAGAAGTTTCTCCTCATCTCGTTCCTAAATGGCTAACCCCTTATCCTTAGACTGTGACCCCTGCTTCTGGACTTCCCCAACATCAGGAACATTCTTCCTGCACCTAACCTGTCTAGTCCCGTCAGAATTTTATATGTTTCCATGAGATCCCCCCTCATTCTTCTAAACTCCAGTGAATACAGGCCCAGTCGATCCTGTCTCTCCTCATATGTCATTCCTGCCATCCCGGGAATCAGTCTGGTGAACCTTCGCTGCACTCCCTCAATAGCAAGAATGTCTTTCCTCAGATTAGGAGACCAAAACTGAACACAATATTCCAGGTGAGGACTCACCAAGGTCCTGTACAACTACATTAAGACCTCCCTGCTCCGATACTCAAATCCCCTAGCTATGAAGGCCAATATACCATTTGCCGCCTTCACTGTCTGCTGTACCTGCATGCCAGCTTTCAATGACTGATGTGCCATGACACCCAGGTCTCGTTGCACCTCCCCTTTTCCTAATCTGCCGCCATTCATTTAATATTCTGCCTTCGTATTTTTGCTCCCAAAATGGATAACCCCACATTTATCTACATTTACTGCATCTGCCATGAATTTGCCCGTTCACCTAACCTCTCCAAGTCACCCTGCAGCCTCTTAGCATTCTCCTCACAGCTCACACCGTCACCCAGCTTAGTGTCATCTGCAAACTTGGAGATATTACCGTCAATTCCGTCATCTAAATCATTGATGTATGTTGTAAATAGCTGGGGTCGCAGCACTGAGCCCCGCGGCACCCCACTAGTCACTGCCTGCCATTCTGAAAAGGACCTGTTTATCCTGATTGTCTGCTTCCTGTCTGCCAACCAGTTCTCTATCCACGTCAGTACATTACCCCCAATGCCATGTGCTTCAATTTTGCACACCAATCTCTTGTGTGGGACCTTGTCAAAAGCCTTTTGAAAGTCCAAATACACCACATCCACTGGTTCTCCCTTGTTCACTCTACTAGTTACATCCTCAAATTCTAGAAGATTTGTCGAGCATGATTTCCCTTTCATAAATCCATGCTGACTTGGACTAATCCTGTCACTGCTTTCCAAATGCGCTGCTATTTCATCTTTAATAATTGATTCCAACATTTTCCCCAATACTGATGTCAGGCTAACCGGTCTGTAATTACCCGTTTTCTCTCTCCCCTCTTTTTAAAAAGTGGTGTTACATTAGCTACCCTCCAGTCCATAGGAACTGATCCAGAGTTGATAGACTGTTGGAAAATGATCACCAATGCATCCACTATTTCTTGGGCCACTTCCTTAAGTACTCTGGGGTGCCGACTATCACACCCTGGGTATTTATCGGCCTTCAATCCCATCAATTTCCCTAACACTATTTCCTTCAGTTCCTATTCCTCGGTCCCCTACTATTTCCGGAAGGTTATATGTCTTTCTTCGTGAAGACAGAACCAAAGTATTTGTTCAATTGGCCTTCCATTTCTTTGTTCCCCATTATAAATTCACCTGATTCTGACTGCAAGGGACCTACATTTGTATGCACTAATCTTTTTCTCTTCACATACCTATAGAAGCTTTTGCAGTCAGTTTTTATGTTCCCAGCAAGCTTCCTTTCATATTCTATTTTCCCCCTCCTAATTGAACTCTTTGTCCTCCTCTGCTGAATTTTAAATTTCTCCTAGTCCTCAAATTTGCTGCTTTTTCTGGCCAATTTATATGCCTCTTCCTTGGATTTAACACTGTCCCTAATTTCCCTTGTTAGTCATGGTTGAGCCACCTTTTCCGTTTTATTTTTACTCCAGACAGGGATGTACAATTGTTGAAGTTCATCCATGTGGTCTTTAGAAACAGAGAAAAATAGGTGCAGGAATAGGCCATTTGGCCCTTTGAGCCTACACCACTATTCAATAAGATCATGGCTGATTATTCACCTCAGTACCCCTTTCCTGCTTTCTCTCCATACCCCTTGATCCTTTTAGCCGTAAAGACCATATCCAACTTCCTCTTGAATATATCTAACGAACCTGCATCAACAACTCTCTGCGGAAGAGAATTCCACAGGTTAACAACTCTGAAGAAGTTTCTCCTCATCTCGGTCCTAAGTGGCTTATCCCTTATCCTTGGACTGTGACCCCTGGTTCTGGACTCCCCCCAACATCGGGAACATTCTTCCTGCATTTAACCTGCCCAATCCTGTCAGAATTTTATATGTTTCTATGAGATTCCCTCTCATTCTTCTAAACTCCAGTGAATACAGGCCCAGTCGATCCAATCTCTCCTCATATGTCAGTCCTGCCATCCCTGGAATCAGTCTGGTGAACCATCGCTGCACTCCCTCAATAGCAAGAATATTCTTCCTCAGATTCGGAGACCAAAACTGAACACAATATTCCAGGTGAGGCCTCGCCAAGGCCCTGTACAGCTGCATTAAGACCTCCCTGCTCCAATACTCAAATCCCCTAGCTATGAAGGCCAACATGCCATTTACCTTCTTCACCGCCAGCTGCACCTGCATGCCAACCTGCAATGACTGATGTACCATGACACCCAGGTCTCGTTGCACCTCCCCTTTTCCTAATCTGCCGCCATTCAGCTAATATTCTGCCTTCGTGTTTTTGCCCCAAAGTGGATAACCTCACATTTATCCACATTATACTGCATCTGCCCATTAACCTGTCCAAGTCACCCTGCAGCCTCTTAGCATCCTGGGATTCATCCAATGGGTATTCAACATTCAGGAAGGATAGAATAAAAGGAAAAGGAGGTGGGGGTAGCATTGCTGGTTAAAGAGGAGATTAATGCAATAGTTAGGAAGGACATTAGCTTGGATGATGTGGAATCTATATGGGTAGAGCTGCAGAACACCAAAGGGCAAAAACGTTAGTGGGAGTTGTGTACAGACCTTCCAAAAGTAGTAGTGATGTTGGGGAGGGCATCAAACAGGAAATTAGTGGTGCATGCAGTAAAGGTGCAGCAGTTATCATGGGTGACTTTAATATGCATATAGATTAGGCTAACCAAACTGGAAGCAATACGGTGGAAGATGATTTCCTGGAGTGCATAAGGGATGGTTTTCTAGACCAATATGTCGAGGAACCAACTAAGGGGGAGGCCATCTTAGACTGGGTGTTGTGTAATGAGAGAGGATTAATTAGCAATCTCGTGCGAGTCCCCTTGGGGAAGAGTGACAATAATATGGTGGAATTCTACATTAGGATGGAGAATGAAACAGTTAATTCAGAGACCATGGTCCAGAACTTAAAGAAGGGTAACTTTGAAGGTATGAGGCGTGAATTGGCTCGGATAGATTGGCGAATGATACTTAAGGGGTTGACAGTGGATGGGCAATGGCAGACATTTAGAGACCGCATGGATGAACTACAACAATTGTACATCCCTGCTTGCTGTAAAAATAAAAAAGGGAAGGTGGCTCAACCGTGGCTATCAAGGGAAATCAGGGATAGTATTAAAGCCAAGGAATTGGCATGCAAATTTGCCAGAAATAGCGAACACGGGGACTGGCAGAAATTTAGAACTCAGCAGAGGAGGGCAAAGGGTTTGATTAGGGCAGGGAAAATAGAGTACAAGAGGAAGCTTGCAGGGAACATTAAGACGGACTGCAAAAGCTTCTATAGATATGTAAAGAGAAAAAGGTTAGTAAAGACAAACGTAGGTCCCCTGCAGTCAGAATCAGGGGAAGTCATAACTGGGAACAAAGAAATGGCAGACCACTTGAACAAGTACTTTGGTTCGATATTCACTAAGGAGGACACAAACAACCTTCCGGATATAAAAGGGGTCAGAGGGTCTAGTAAGAAGGAGGAACTGAGGGAAATCCTTATTAGTCGGGAAATTGTTTTGAGGAAATTGATGAGATTGAAGGCCGATAAATCCTCAGGGCCTGATGGACTGTATCCCAGAGTACTTAAGGAGGTGGCCTTGGAAATAGCGGATGCATTGACAGTCATTTTCCAACATTCCATAGACTGGATCAGTTCCTATGGCTACCCTCCACTCCAATGTAACCCCACTTTTTAAGAAAGGAGGGAGAGAGAAAACAGGGAATTATAGACCGGTCAGCCTGACATCGGTAGTGGGTAAAATGATGGAATCAATTATTAAGGATGTCATAGCAGCGCATTTGGAAAGAGGTGACATGATAGGTCCAAGTCAGCATGGATTTGTGAAAGGGAAATCATGCTTGACAAATCTTCTGGAATTTTTTGAGGATGTTTCCAGTAGAGTGGACAAGGGAGAACCAGTTGATGTGGTGTATTTGGACTTTCGGAAAGCTTTCAACAAGGTCGCACACAAGGGATTAATGTGCAAAGTTAAAGCACATGGGATTGAGGGTAGTGTGCTGACGTGGATTGAGAACTGGTTGGCAGACAGGAAGCAAAGAGTAGGAGTAAATGGGTACTTTTCAGAATGGCAGGCAGTGACTAGTGGGGTACCGCAAGGTTCTGTGCTGGGGCCCCAGCTGTTTACATTGTACATTAATGATTTAGACGAGGGGATTAAATGTATTATCTACAAATTTGCGGATGACACTAAGTTGGGTGGCCGTGTGAGCTGTGAGGAGGATGCTATGAGGCTGCAGAGTGATTAGGTTAGGTGAGTGGGCAAATGCATGGCAGATGAAGTATAATGTGGATAAATGTGAGGTTATCCACTTTGGTGGTAAAAACAGAGAGACAGACTATTATCTGAATGGTGACAGATTAGGAAAAGGGGAGATGCAATGAGACCTAGTTGGCATGCAGGTACAGCAGGCGGTTAAGAGAGCAAATGGCATGTTGGCCTTCATAGCGAGGGGATTTGAGTACAGGGGCAGGGAGGTGTTACTACAGTTGTACAGGGCCTTGGTGAGGCCAAACCTGGAGTATTATGTACAGTTTTGGTCTCCTAACTTGAGGAAGGACATTCTTGCTATTGAGGGAGTGCAGCGAAGGTTCACCAGACTGATTCCCGGGATGGCGGGACTGACCTATCAAGAAAGACTGGATCAACTGGGCTTGTATTCACTGGAGTTCAGAAGAATGAGAGGGGATCTCATAGAAATGTTTAAAATTCTGACGGGTTTCGACAGGTTAGATACAGGAAGAATGTTCCCAATGTTGGGGAAGTCCAGAACCAGGGGTCACAGTCTAAGGATAAGGCGTAAGCCATTTTGGATTGAGATGAGGAGAAACTTCTTCACCCACAGAGTGGTGAACCTGTGGAATTCACTAAATATATTCAAAAAGGAGTTAGATGTAGTCCTTACTACTAGGGGGATCAAGGGGTATGGCGAGAAAGCAGGAATGGGGTACTGAAGTTGCATGTTCAGCCATGAACTTATTGAATGGCGGTGCAGGCTCGAAGGGCCGAATGGCCTACTCTTGCACCTATTTTCTATGTTTCCTCACAGCTCACACTGCCACCCAGCTAGTATCATCTGCAAACTTGGAGATATTACACTCAATTCCTTCATCTAAATCATTGATGTTTATTGTAAATAGCTGGAGTCCCAGCACTGAGCCCTGCGGCACCCCACTAGTCACTGCCTGCCATTCTGAAAAGGACCCGTTTATCCCGACTGCTTCCTTTCTGCCAACCAATTCTTTACCCACGTCAATACATTACCCCCAATACCATGTGCTTTAATTTTGCACACTAATCTCTTGTGTGCGACCTCGTCAAAAGCCTTTTGAAAGTCCAAGTACAGATGGGAGCAGAAAGTTGCAACGGGATGTTGATCAGTCAAATGAAGTAAAACTGACAGATGCAGTTCAACGTGGGGAAGTGGGAGGTCATTCACTTTGGAGTTAATAAAGATAGATCAGAGTATTTTCTAAATGGCAAGAACCAGCAACTGGAGGAGAAAGGAATACAGGGTTATGCTGATAAGTTAGAGGAAGAAGGATTGCAGGAGGCTCGAGTGGAGCATAAACGTGGCATGAATTGGTTGAGCTCAATGGTCTTTTACTGTGCTGTATATTCAATGTAATTTAGGGGTCCATGTACAGAAAGTGGTGAACCTGTGGAATTCTCTACCACAGAAAGTTGTTGAGGCCAATTCACTAAATATATTCAAAAAGGAGTTAGATGAGGTCCTTACTACTAGGGGGATCAAGGGGTATGGTGAGAAAGCAGGAATGGGGTACTGAAGTTGAATGTTCAGCCATGAACTCATTGAATGGCGGTGCAGGCTAGAAGGGCCGAATGGCCTACTCCTGCACCTATTTTTCTATGTTTCTATGAAAGCACTAAAAGCTAATGGACAGATGCAAAAATAATTAAAAATGCTAATGGAATATGAGGGGGAAACAAAGGTTAAACAGAATATAATTTTTTAGAGGGTGGGAATGCAAAGGCGTAGAAGTTATGCTACAGTTGTATAAAGTTCTCGTTAGACTGTCTCTGGAATACTGCATTCATTTCTACTCTCCACCACCTCAGGAAGGATAAATTGGCCTTGGAGGGGGTGCAACACAGATTCACCAGAATGATACCCGGGCTAAAGGGGTTAAGTTATGAGGACAGGTTGCATTAACATGGCTTGTGTTCCCTCGAGTGTAGAAGGGTGATCTAATTGAGGTGTTTAAGATGGTTAAAGGATTTGATGAGGTAGATAGAAATAAACTATGTCCTCTGGTAGGGATGTCCAGAGCATGAGCATAACAGGCCGTTCAGGGGTGATGTTAGGAAGCACTTCTGAACACAGGGTAATGGAAATGGCAGAACAGGCTTGAGGGGTTGAATGGCTTACTCCTGTTCCTATGAAGTTAGTATGTGCTGGACAAGGTGTTTCCAATTTAGCTGACAAAACAGTGGCACGGAATTCATTTCATTTTGCTCTGGAATGTCATAAATCATTCTAGAACACACTGCTATTTAAGGCACCCATTTGCACAAAACTTTGTACACTTAACATAACTCAGGAATCATGTCTATTTTGTGACAGTCTTGGTAGCACTCTTGCCTCTGAATCAGAAGGTTGTGCATTCAAGTCCCACTTCAGAGACATGAGCACATAATCTTGGCAGATACTTCAGTGCTGCACTGTCGGGCGAGTGCTGCATTGTTGAAGATGCTGTCTTTCGGATGAGACGTTAAACTGAAGTTTCATCTGCCTTCTCGAATGGACGTAAAAGATCCCATGGTCGTCGTCATAGGCAGTCCCTCGGAATCGAGGAAGACTTACTTCCACTCTGAAGCGAGTTCTTTGGTGGCTGAACAGTCTAATACGAGTCACAGGTGGGATAGATGGTTGTTGAGGGAAGGGGTGGGTGGGACTGGTTTGCCACGTGCTCGTTGCTGCCTGCGCTTGATTTCGGCATGCTCTCGGCGTTAAGACGCGAGGTGCTCAGCGCCCTCTCGGATGCACTTCCTCCACTTAGGGAGGTCTCGGGCCAGGGACTCCCAGGTATCTGGGGATGTTGTACTTTATCAGGGAGGCTTTGAGGGTGTCCTTGTAGCGTTTCCGCTACCCACCTTTGGCTCATTTGCCGTGAAGGAGCTCCGAGTAGAGCACTTGCTTTGGGAGTCTAGTGTCTGGCATGTGAACTATGTGGCCTGTCCAGCGGAGCTGATCGAGTGTGGTCAGTGCTTCAATGCTGAGGATGTTGGCCTGGCCGAGGACGCTGATGTTGGTGCGCCTGTCCTCCCAGGGGATTTGTAGGATCTTGCGGAGACATCGTTGGTGATATTTCTCCAGCAACTTGAGATGTCTGCTGTATATGGTCCATGTCTCTGAGCCGTACAGGAGGGCGGGTATTACTACAGCCCTGTAGACCATAAGTTTGGTGGCAGTTTTGAGGGCCTGGTCTTCAAACGCTCACTTCCTCAAGCGGCCGAAGGCTGCACTGGCGCACTGGAGGTGGTGTTGGATCTCGTCGTCGATGCCTGCTCTTGTTGATAGGCGGCTCCTGAGATATGGGAAGTGGTCCATGGTGTCGAGGACCACGCCGTGGATCTTGATAACTGCCGGGGCGGGGTGGGGAGAGTGCTGTTTTGAAGAAGAGCTGGGGAGTTCGGCCCGGTATCCTGGTCAATATTTATCCCTTAACTAACATCATTAAAACAGATAATCTGGTCATTATCTCATTACTGTTTGGGAGACCTTGCTGTGAGCAAATTGGCTTCCAAGTTTCCTATATTACAACACATCACAAGTGACTGAAGTGTTTTGAGGTCATGAAAGGCACTATATAAATGCAAGTTCTTTCAATCTGACTCTTTTACACTGATGCATTGATTTTCAAAATAGTGACACCTTCCCGTGGACCCCCATCTTAACTTCTGATAGTGCATTTTCACTTGTGTAGCTGACTCTATTGCATAAAACATTTTTATTAGTGTATATACTGAGAAATAATATAGAATAAAGTTTGAGATTCTGATCATGATGTACAGTGTGAGTAGTTCCAGATAGATAGAAACCTGATGACCTCATGCACCCCAATTTGAAAGCCTATGAACTAAAGCCAAGAGATGTGAGACTTTTTCATGTTTGCAAAGCCAATGGAATGGAAGATTTGAATAGCATTTGGAAACCAGTGAGCGGAATACATGTGAATAGAGCTCCATTGTCACTTGGTAGAGCGGTACATGGTTCTTCTAAGCCAGCGCAGTGCATTTGGGATGTACCATTGTACAACAACGTACAAGCCAGTATATGTAACAGAAGAAGTCTTGTATTTTCTTAACTGGATATTTGATGGAGAAACGTGTGTGCTTTGGAGCGTCCAAGCATTGAGCTCATTTTTGCTGTTTATATTTGTTAAATAGTGCAAGGAAGATGGCTTTGAAGTTGTCAATTTAGAGGGCAGATTTCCTGGATGTTATATTGGTTATTCTCTTGTTAACCACACACAGGGAAGAAATACATATTATCATTATTGGGGAATGTTGGGGTCCTGCTAGTTTTTCACAAAATATACAAATAGTGAATGAAGTCCAGTGGGTAATGCGGAATTAAATTAAAGCGCATTTTTTTGGGTGGATTTACATAAACTCCCTGCTATGTGGATCATTTGCAAATTCACATCAGTCTGCTGTTGAAAAATGTTCTTCTGATTTTCTTACCCCCATGTGTTTTATGACAGTTTAAAAAAAAATCCTATAATTAAAAAATAATAATTACAATGTGAAATGTATGCCATTTTGTTTCGTGAGCTGCTTTGCATCTTTCCATAAATGACTGGGTCTCATCTTCAATATCTCCTTAGTTGGGAATTCACTGAAATATTAGTTAAGTTGCGCCGCTCCTTGCAACAAAAAAACTGAGCTCGCAGTCAACCGCCCCATAAATGTCAAGAAATTGCTGCATTTGCACGGTAAAAATGAATTAAACTCACCACAGAAAGCGTAAGGACCCTGTTAATGGGGTATTGTATGTTCCCAATGGCTTTCTACTTTGCAATTAGCAATTAAATGATAATTGTTCTGCACATGCCACATAAAACACACAACCAGTTAAACTGATTTGTTAAATTATTTTATGGTGGATTCTGGCTGAGAGTAAAGTCGATGCTAAATTCCATTTCAGACTGTCTGGATTTAAAGTTAACAACTGCCCGCCCCACCCTGCGAAAAGTATGTGGGCCCACTAATTTTTAAGTAGGTAACAATTCCCGAGCTCATTCCACAAATAACACATCAATTTAAATTTACATCTTGGGCAGGAGGCTTATCTTTGTGTGTCATGTTCTATAGGCAAAACAACTTACAACCATGCATTTTCCTGCATTGGTTTTGGTGATAAACTTCTTTTAAATAATCAGATATCCAAGCTGCCACTTCAAATCATTCAAATCCTTAAATTTAACTGGTTAAGAAGGTCGACTTTTGTCCTGTTGTTCAGCAAGATCTCAGATGTCCTGTTAGCCATTTGCACTTCAAGCAATTTGCGGTGCAAAATTAATTTGAGCTTAAGGTTGAGGAAAAAATCCAACGCGTGTGCTCACTGAGAACCCTGAAAAATTTGGGCGATTATGCTCCTTGTATTTGTGTGGGGAGGAGTGCAGGGTAGAAACTGGGATTGATTGACTAGGAAGAAAGTAACCCTGGTTGCTGCAGTTGACAAAGCACACGTTTGAAAATACTTCTTGCGCACATACATGGTATTAAAAATAAGTTGTCCCAGTTTAATTTCCATTTATAATTAACATCTAGTCAATGTTGATTCCACAGTAGCAATAAATATATAATTAGCAAATACTTGCAAGCTAATTTGTCCATTACTCTGCTGTTTTTTTTGGAAAGAACAATTAGTTAAATACATTTAGATTCTTGGAATTTTCTGAAAATGTATATAGATTTGTCTATTTAATAGATATATCTATTTATCCAATAAATATATATTTTTGCCCAACAGCCAAAACTCTGAAAAAAACACTACAGGGTACACTGTTTGATAATGGCATGAGTGCCATCTGTTTTATATAGGACAGGGTCTGAACTGAAGGATCAAATTTGTATTCAGTACTGTTATTACACTCCTCCAAAAGTAACAGCTTGAATTTTGCCAATTGATTGTTTAAATGAATTAAAATTAATTAATTGGCATTAGCTTACTCTACACTGAGCTGTCATTTACTTTTGATTTATGTCTTTATACAACTCACCAGGTGGTCTGCATAAATAATATAAACTTTCAGAGGAAGTCTGTTATAGTAAGTAACCAATATTTTTTTTCAATTTTGTACTAAAATAAATCATTTCAGACATACTAAACAGGACTCTTGTATGTTTTATGTTTGCAGGGGTACGTGGAGTTGACCATATTTCCATCACTTGCTAACCTCAATAGAATAAAACTGAATAGCAAGCAATGCCGGATTTACAGAGTAAGAGTAAATGATTTGGAAGCTGCTTTCATTTACAATGATCCGACCTTGGAGGTCTGCCACCATGAATCAAAACAGTAAGTATGACATTGCAAGAGCTCTAAGTGCTGAAACGAAGGGCTCAATTTTCCCCAAAGCTGTTTTTTTGCATACTTGAAGAGTTACGCCCATTTTTTAGGGGCCCCAAGTACACCAAAAAAAATATTCCAAGTTTCCCTTTTTGATTTCTTTTTGGCGCCGCCTAGTCTGTCGTTTAGTTTTGGGGGTGGAGCCTTGATCTGCACCAAAATGATTGGGTTGCCACGGTAACCAGGGACACAATGCGACTGAGCCTGGAAAGTGACACAGCCAGCTCACAGCATCTCTCTTCCCCCCCCCCCCCCCCAATGACGGTGCCCACACCTATCCTTGGCCGAATGGCCTCCCAGTCCCCGTACCTTTCCCTGGCTGAATGGCCTCTTCCCGGTCCCCGTACCTTTCTCTGGCCGAATGGCCTCCCTCCTGGTCCCCGCACCTTTCCCTAGCTGAATGGCCTCCTCCCGATCCCTGTACCTATCCCAGGCCGAAAGGCCTCCTCCCTCCCAGTCCCCGCACCTTTCCCTGGCTGAATGGCCTTCTCCCGGTCTCTGTACCTATCCCAGGCTGAATGGCCTCCTCCCTCCCGGTTGCCACACCTATTGCTGGCCGAATGGCTTCCTGGTCTTTGCACCTATCCCAAGCTGAATGGCCTCCCTCCTGGTCCCCGCACCTAATTATACCCGAAAGGCTCTCCCCTCCCGCCCCCCATCCCACACTCTCTGACCTCTACTGCTGTCCGGGCATCTGCTGCACTGATTTCCTTACCCGTGCCGATTTTCTTAACTTACCAGAAGGTTTTTCTACAGAGGCCACATGTGACAGCATGGATTTATGAAAGGGAAATCATGCTTGACAAATCTTCTAGAATTTTTTGAGGATGTAGCTAGTAGAGTGGACAAGGGAGAACCAGTGGATGTGGTGTATTTGGACCTTCAAAAGGCTTTTGACAAGGTTCCACACAAGAGATTAGTGCGCAAAATTAAAACACATGGTATATTGGGGGGAATGTATTGACATGGATAGAGAACTGGTTGGCAGACAGGAAGCAAAGAATAGGAATAAACTGGTCCTTTTCAGAATGGCAGGCAGTGACTAATGGGGTACTGCAAGGTTTAGTGCTGGGACCCCAGCTATTTACAATATACATTAATGATTTAGACGAAGGAATTGAATGTAATATCTCCAAGTTTGCAGATGACACTAAGCTGGGTGGCGGTGTGAGCTGTGAGGAGGATGCTAAGAGGCTGCAGAGTGACTTGGACAGGTTAGGTGAGTGGGCAATGCATGGCAGATGCAGTATAATGTTGATAAATGTGAGGTTATCCACTTTGGTGGCAAAAACAGGAAGGCAGAATATTATCTGAATAGTGACAGATTAGGAAAAGGGGAAGTGCAACGAGACCTGGGTGTCATAGTACATCGATCATTGAAAGTTGGCATGCAGGTACAGCAGGCGGTGAAGGCGGCAAATGGCATGTTGGCATTCATAGCGAGAGGATTTGAGTATAGGAGCAGGGAGGTCTTACTGCAGTTGTACAGGGCCTTGGTGAGGCCACACCTTGAATATTGTGTATGGTTTTGGTCTCCTAATCTGAGGAAGGACATTCTTGCTATTGAGGGAGTGCAGCGAAGGTTCACCAGACTGATTCCTGGGATGGCAGGACTGACATATGAAGAAAGACTGCATCGACTAGGCTTATATTCACTGGAATTTAGAAGAATGATAGGGGATCTCAAAGAAATATATCTAAAATTCTGACGGGATTGGACAGGTTGGATGCAGGAAAAATGTTCCCGATGTTGGGGAAGTCCAGAACCAGGGGTCACAGTCTAAGGGTAAGCCATTTAGGACCGAGATGATGAGAAACTTCTTCATTCAGAGAATTGTGAACCTGTGGAATTCTCTACCTCAGAAAGTTGTTGAGGCCAGTTCGTTAGATATATTCAAAAGGGAGTTAGATGTGGGCCTTACGGCTAAAAGGATCAAGGGGTATGGAGAGAAAGCAGGAATGGGGTACTAAAGTTGCAAAAATGATCAGCCATGATCATATTGAATGGTGTGCAGGTTCGAAGGGCAGAATGGCCTACTCCTGCACCTATTTTCTATGTTTCTAAGAACTAGATTAACTCTGAGCTGGCCAAACTTGCCTAACTAGCCAGAATTGGCGCGGGTGGCAGGCTACGCCCCTTTCACTCAAACCCCCCGGCCCCCAACCTTAAAAAAAAACCTTAACTGAGTTGCGCTGGTGCAAATTGATTGGGAAAACTTGTATTTTTTAAACTTAGGCCAAAAAAAGGCGCAAATCACAGGGAAATTGAGCCCTATGAATGGTGGAAAGCAAGGTTGCGCCTAAAAGAACAGGGAAAAAGCTCCAGTGTTTAGCGTATAATGGCCAAAGTGACCCTGGTTGGGAGCTCTTCATTAGAATTAGACCACAAATTCTTTGCAACTTTGAATGTTAACCATACTGAATTTTCTGTATAAAAAAAATATTTAACCGAGAAATGTTAAATATCACAATTCCAGAACACTAAGCTATAGGACTATAAAATATCAATTCGCTAGGTGTTTACAAAATATAAAATGCATTCTCCTTGTATTTCTTTATTTGAAGATGATTTATATTTGGGTATGGTTGCTAGGAGCTGGCAGCCAAAGTGGCTTTTCTTCATGTGTGAATCTAGATAGTAATACGTTGGCAGGCTATTTTGTAGCGGATGGCAGACCTCAGTCAACCAAGATCATGTTGCCACCCAAAGTTCATAGATGTGCACTTCCAACAGGAGCTGCTGGATGACGATTAGAAGCAGGATACTTGATCATCCTAGGGACAGAAAGGCACACTTTAGTACTTCACTGCCATCTTGGCTGAGATCAAATGAGTTAACTTTTCTTTCATCAGGCATAAAATATCACATCATAGTAAATACTGTGCAATCACACATGGTCTTAATTTTTATTTTTAAATTTCTGACCTAACAATGCCTTTACGGACAGGCATGTAATCATTTTCCAGTACCGTATGATAAATGCAAGCAGTAATATGGCATCATGTCACAACAAAAGCTTTTCTAGGTCATTCCATTTTTCAATTCTAAATGTGGTATTTTATATTATTAGTCTGGAATAATAATATTGATCGTGTGAAAAATCTGAGACACTAGATAGGGTGTTGGGATTTAAGATAGACACATTTCCAAAACCTGATGGTTTTGATCCCAGGGTTTTAAAAGAAATGGTGAAGAAATTCCAGATGCATTAGTTATAATTTTCCAAAATTCTCTCTAGATTCAGGAATTGTGCTTTTTGGATTGGAAAATCGTAAATGTGACTCCATTATTAGCAACAGCAACAACTTTTATTTATATAGCGCCTTTAACGTAGTAAAACGTCCCAAGGCGCTTCGCAGCAGTGTTATAAGACAAAACAGATAAATTTGACACCGAGCCACATAAGAAGAAATTACAGCAGATGACCAAAAGCTTGGTTCGAGGTAGGTTTTAAGGAGCATCTTAAAGGAGGAAAGAGAAGTAGAGAGGTTTAGGCAGGGACTTCCAGAGCATAGGGCCCAAGCAGCTGAAGGCACGGCCACCGATAGTTGAGCAGTTATAATCCGGGATGCTCAGTAGGGCAGTATTGGAGGAGTGCAGACATATCTTGGGGCTGTGAGGCTGAAAGAGATTAGAGAGAGGGAGGGGCGAGGCCATAGAGGGATTTGTATACAAAGATGAGAATTTTGAAATTGAGGCGTTGCTTAACCGGGAGCCAGTGTAGGTCAGCGAGGACAGGGGTGATGGATGATCGTGACTTGGTACGAGTTAGGACACAGGCTGCCGAATTTTGGATGACAAAGTTTATGCAATGTAGAATGGGAGGCCAGCCAGGAGTGTGTTGGAATAGTCAAGTCTAGAGGCAACAAAGACATGGATGAGGGTATCAGCAGCAGAAGAGCTGAGGCAGGAGCGGAGGCGGGCAATGTTAGAGATGGAAATAGGCGGTTTTAGTTATGCCGCGGATATGTGGCCGGAAGCTCCCTTCAGGATCAAATATGATGCCTAGGTTGCGAACAGTCTGGTTTAGCCTTAGACAGATGCTAGGGAGAGGGATGGAGTCAGTGGCTAGGGAATGCAGTTTGTGGCGGGGGCCACAAACAATGGCTTCAGTCTTCCCAATATTTTAATTGAAGAAAATTTCTGCTCATCCAGTCTGACAATTTAGAGACCGTGGGGAGGTAGAGCTGGTTGTAGTCAGCGTACATGTGGAAACTGACTCCGTGTTTTCGGATGATATCACCAAGGGGCAGCATGTAGATGAGAAATAGGAGGGAGCCAAGAATAAATTCTTGGGGAACACCAGAGGTAACGTTGCGGGTGTGGGAGGAGAAGCCATTGCAGGAGATTTTCTGGCTACGATTAGATAGATAAGAATGGAACTAGGTGAGTGCAGTCCCACCCAGCTGGATGATGGTGGAGAGACGTTGGAGGAGGATGCAGTGGTCAACTGTGTCAAAGGCTACAGACAGGTCCAGGAGGATGAGGAGAGATAGTTTACCTTTTTCACAGTCACCAAAGATGTGGCAGGGGCGGAAACCAGATTGAAAGGATTCAAACATGGAGTTCCAGGAAAGATGGTCACGGATTTGGGAGGTGACAACACGTTCAAGGACTTTGGAGAGGAAAGGGAGGTTGGAGATGGGGCAGTAGCTAGCGAGCACAGTGGGGTTAAGGTTTTTTTTGTTTGAGGAGAGGGGTGGTGACCGCAGGGGGACAGTACCTGTGGAGAGAGAACCGTTAATAATGTCGGTTAACATGGGAGCCAAAAAAGGAAGTTGGGTTGTCAGCAGTTCAGTGGGAATAGGGTCAAGGGAGCAGGAAGTGCGTCTCATGGACAAGATGAGCGTGGAGAGGTCAAGGGAGATCAGAGAAACTAGAGAAAGATGCGAGCTTAGGGCTAGGGCAGGGGGGAGCCTCAGAGGAAGTTTGGCCTGGTGGGCTGGGGAAGGAAGGGAACTCGGAGAGGCAGCTGATCGGATGGTCTCAATCTTTGAGACAAAAGTCCATGAGCTCCTTGCACATTGTTGGGAGCGTGATGGAGACAGGAGAGAGGGGTTTAAGAAGACGGTTAGCAGTAGATAATGGTAGCCGGGTGTTATCTTTGCATTCCAGAATGATCCTGGTACAGTGAGCAGATTTTGCAGACAAGAGTAGGGCCTGATAATGCTTTATGTGGTCGAGCCAGATCTGACGGTGAATGGCTAAACCAGTTGTCTGCCATATTCGTTCAAGTCTGTGCCCCTTGGACTTGAGGGAGCGAAGATGAGGGCTGTACCAGGGGGAACAGTCATGGTGCGAGAGAGTAATAGTTTTACTAGGTACAAGGGCATCAAAGGTGGTGGTGAGGGTGTGGTTGAGCAGATCGGTGGCTGCAGAAATGTCATGGTGAAAGGCGGGCCAAAGGTTGGACAGTTTGGAGTTGATGGGGCTCAATTTTGTCCCAGACCATTTTTCGGCGCACTTACCGGAGATGCGCTGCTTTTCTCCTATCAGGAGTGCAGCACAAAATTTCCTTCCCACTTTGGACGCTGTCCGGCTCCTCCCTGTGGTCTCGCAGCGTGGCCAGTCGAGTCAGGGGTGGAGCCAGCGTCTGTGGCGAAAACAGTGCCAGGACTTCTGTACATGCGCAGTGGAGTGTCCTCGCCCCCAGCCTCTCAGTGTCTTGCTGCAGCCGCTGTATGGGACCCGGTGCCGGCCAAATGTTGTGAGTAGGGATATGGAGTGGCAATTGCACAGATTGCTTAATTCCATTTGATTTGAAGCTTTAATCACTTTAATCTTAGAAATCGCACCGTGCGGCCACTCGGCCAGGACTAGGGGAGGGTGGGCAGGAGAACTGATAGTGCTCCTGCCTGGATGATTTCTATCAGTTCTTCTGCCCATTCCTAGCCCAGGCCGAGTGGCCTCCCGCACCGGCCGGCCCGCTGCCTTCCTGGGCTAAGTTTTAAGACGAAGGTAGAACTTACTTCAGTGTTGTATTTGTTCTTGAATGCTTATTACTTTTTGTTTCCAAGGTTTGGTGATTTGTAAGTCTTGGTGCTCTAGGTGCAGGTCCTTTTCCCTTCCCTTTCCTCCCCTATTCCAGGTCGAATGGCCTCCGATGTACCTACCTGCGCCGATTTCTTAACTTTCCACAAGGGTTTTCTGAAGTGGCCACATACGCTGACCTAGGTAGATTTGGAGTAACTATTAGCTGGCCAAAGTTGCCTAAATGGGCAGAACTGGCGTGGGTGGCTGGTAATGCCCCCTTTTGTGAGGAAAAAAACTAAACTTAAAAAAAAATCATAACTAACTCACTTACACTGGTGCAAATTGATTGTGGAAAATGGGAATTTTTAAGTTACGGCAAAAAAACCAAGTTAACTCCAAAAAAAACGGAGCGACTCCTGGCCAAAATTGAGCCCGATAAGTGCAGTTGTAAAGAGTTTTTTTCCAGGGGCAGATGGAGACGGAAGTAGGTTTGGATTGTTGAAGGGGGATATGGGTGGAGAGCGATACAAGGATGGTCTTATCTGCAATTGACACAGTTGGAATAGCGAGGCCATGAGAGATGGCAAGATCGAAGGGGTGGTCATAAAGATGGGTTGAGGAATTAACATGGAGGGAGAGATTAAGGGAGGACAGGAGGGAAGTGAACTCGGGAGAGAACATGTTGAATGGAGGTTGAAATCACTGAGGATGAGACGTCGCTCGGTGCAGAGTCTGAAGGAGGAAAGCAGTGAGGATATATACATAATAACATTTTTATCATACTTGGATGGGTGGTAGAGAACGTGACTTTTAAATGAGAGGTCAGAGGGGTGGAATAAAGTGAGATGTTCAAAGGAGGAGAAAGTGCCGGAGGAGTCGGGGACAGACCAAGGTATGATTTGGTGATGAGAGCCACACTGGCACCACGGCGATCTGCGCGTGGCAAGTGGTGGAAAGTATAGCCAGGCGGGAAAGCTTCGTTTAAAGGTAATGTATCATCATCCCTCAGACAAGTTTCCATCAGGGCCATGATGTCGATGCAATCATCCACGATAAGGTCATGGATGGCAAGGGCCTTGTTTGCAAGTGAACGGATGTTCTGCAAGGAGGTCCAGAGAGGATCTGTGATGGCTTATCCACTAGCAGCATACATAGGGTCAGTGTTTGGAGGGATGGGTTGGACGGGGAGGAGATTGGCAAGGTTAGCCCTCCTTGGACAAGGTTAGCCCTCCTTGGACAAGCTGGGCGCAAGGTCGGTGAGAGTAGAATGGGTCAGTTGGGGTTGCTGCTCGTGAGGAGACAGCGTTGAGTGCCACAGTGGGCTCTTCGGAGAATGCCAAGAGAGGCACAGAGGGAAGCTGCAGGCTCGTCTAAAAGGGAGTTGAGCCTGGGATGGGGCCGGAGAGTAGGAAGGTCGAAGAGTAATGAAGGGTTGGGACAGGGAGTAGGAAGGTCGAAGAGTAATGAAGGGTTGGGACAGGGATTTGGGAGGACTGAGTATCAGAGAGGAGAGATGAAAGGCGGAGGGAGAATGGAGGAAGAAAGAGAGAAACCAGGTAACCAAACAATTGTGGGGAAGTTACTGGAATCTTATCAGAGACAGTAACTCAGTGCTTGGGCAAGTATCAGTTGATTGAAGGAGGGTCAGCATGGATTGTGAAAGGTCGGTTATGTCTTACTAATCTAGTTGCAATATTTGAGGAGTTCTGTGCTGGGACCTCAGCTTTTCACCATAATTCCGTCAAGCAAGAACTCGACCTGTTTCTGGCTGGAGCAGAGATCACCTCTTACAGAAAGTACGACTGCTGGAAGTTCAGGGCCAGAGTGAACTTCTGGACTAGTTTTGATTGCCGAGATGAGTCGGAGAGGAATTTCCCAGATTTTTTTTTTCCCAAATTGGCCCGGGTTTTTCTCTTTTTTTTGCCTCTGCCAGGGGATCACATGGTTCCAGGTGGGGTGAAGTGTATATATTGTGATATACAAGATATTGCAATTGTGTGGGACAGGCTCGTTGGATCCGAGGATCTTTACCTGTCCGTCATTCTTCGTATGTTTTATCTCAAGGGAGTTGGAATTCAAAAGTGAGGAAGTGATGCTTCAGTTGTACAGAACCTTGACCAGATCCCATCTGGAGTACTGGGTTCTATTTTGGGCACCAAACATCAGGAAATATATATTGCTGTTGGAAGGGGTACAGTGTAGATTCAGAAGGGTTAAATTATGAGGGCAGTTTGCATAACTTGGTTTGTATTCTCTTGAATTTAGATTATTGAGGGGTGATCTAATTGAGCTGTTCAAAATGATCAAGGAATTCAATAGGGTAGATAAAGAGAAACTATATCTTCTGGTAGAAGAATCTAGAAGACGGGGATGTAATCTTAAAATTAGAGTGAAATCAGGAAGCATGCTCTCACATACAGGGTAGTGGAAATCTGGAACTCATTCCTCCAAAAGGAAGGTTAGTTGAGTCTCCGGACTGAGATTTTTGTTGGGTAAGAGGATCGGGGATATGCAGTTGAGATGCAGAACAGGCATAATCTAACGGGCTTGAGGTGTTGAATGGCCAACTCCTGTTGCTATGCTAAAGACTAATTTAGATACAAAATGTGGACCTGACCAAATGACTCATAAGTGACGACTATAAAATGAGTTATAATGCTGTTCCTGTCCCCAGTGTATTTTTTTAATGCTGTAAATAAATAGGAATAAATACGAACCATGCATTTTACCTCCAAAAATCAACAAAAAATTATTAAAAATTAGATGTGTTTACTGCAGATAAAAATGAAGCATCACCCAGTGAAGTCATCCTGAAGCAGTGAGAACATTATTATTGGGTCAGTAGCAACTTTGGCTGTTGCTGCCTTCTATTGGCCTTTGAGCAAAATGACAGTGGTAGGCAGGATTGCTAGGGTAGAGATGCAAAATGAACAGCAGTCATATTCATGAACAAGAAAAGAAACATTAACTTTTATTTCTACAGAGAAATGTCTCAGTGTTGACTCTGTCTTTAAAGCAGTGGACTAATGGACACCAAATGGGAATGTGAGAGCATCGTCAAAAAGTTATTTGATTGGCTGAAATCTGTTAAATTACTAATTACTATTGTTCTATGTCTGAGACACAGACTGAAGTGTGACCCCACTGAAAGACATGAAATGATGGACATGCACTAGATGCAAATTTTTTTATTATACAGATAAATAAAATATATTCATACCCGCATAATTTGAAGTCTCAACATAAAGAATAAAATAAATATTTCCTGCAGTTTCCTAATTTTGAGTTCAAATTATTCCTTCTCAGATGATGGAACTGATCCTGATTATGTAGTAATCGTCTTGGCTTGCATTGGATATTATAACACATCTGGTTACTTTTGCAATCTTTGCTCCCAATACAGCAATTGTTCTCGACTGGAGACTGTATTTGTATAACATTTTTGTGGTGAAACAATTTTGCTGTAAACTTGAAGAAACAATTTGGATGCAAACCCAGGATATTTACCCTATTTTAAATTGAGAGTGTGCATAGATTATTGTCTGCATGATTTCCATTCCTTTTGCATTGCTTTGCCTGATTAACTGACAACATTGTGACCTGATGAAATATGAAATATATCCATTTTGTTTCTTCCCTTGTATTCAGGCGCAATCTTAATTATTTTTCCAATGCCTATGCAGCAGCAGTCAGTGCAGTTGACCCAGACACAGGAAATGGAGAGCTGTGTATCAAGGTTCCATCTGAACTATGGAAACATGTTGATGGTAAGTATAAATGATCACTGCAGAGTATAAACTTTCATGCCTAATATTTGTAGCACTGGATTTGCAACTCTGAGATTGAGTTCAAATCTCACCATAGCAAAGTTATGAAATTGAATTCAATAAATCTGCTAATCTGTGGGCTGGCGCCAAATAAAATTACCCTAAAAGTTGCTAAATTGTTATAAAAACCCAACTCTTCAGGTAATCCGTTTAAAGTGCTATTAATTGAGGTATAAATATTGGCCAGGACACTGGGGATAACTCCCCTGCTCTTCTTCGAAAGATCTTTTACGTCCACCTGAGAGAGCAGACAGGGCCTTGGTTTAGCGTCTCATTCGAAAGATGGCACCTCCAACAGTGCAGCACTCCCTCAGTACTGCACTGGAGTGTCAGCCTAGATTTTTGTGCTCCAGTCTCTGTAGTGGGACTTGAACACACAGTCTTCTGTTTGACAAAAGTCTTTATACATTTTCTTTTGTATGTCAGAACATGTCTTTGATTCAAAGTGAGCAATTCTATAGGAAAGCTGCTTGTATAATAAAATAGAAGAAATGCACAATGGATGTACTATCAGATTTTTCCATTTCTCATACATCAGACCTTCAATTTGCTGTCTGTCACATTTCCCTATTACAGCTCAAGGAGGAGGGAGACATGGGGGGGAGGAGAGAGAGTGACACACACATGGGGGCGGGGGGAAGAGCGAGACTTCGAGGGTGAGGGACGGAGAGGGGAGACAGAGGGGGGGGGGGGTGGGTGGGGGGTGAAGAGAGTGAGATGGGGCGTGGGAGGAGCGAGAGAGATTGGGGGTGGGGAGAAGAGAGGGGTTGGGGGGGGAGAAGGGAGAGGGGTTGGGGGGGAGAAGGGAGAGGGGTTGGGGGGGGGAGAAGGGAGAGGGGTTGGGGGGGGGAGAAGGGAGAGGGGTTGGGGGGGGGGGAGAAGGGAGAGGGGTTGGGGGGGGGAGAAGGGAGAGGGGTTGGGGGGGAGAAGGGAGAGGGGTTGGGGGGGGGAGAAGGGAGAGGGGTTGGGGGGGGAGAAGGGAGAGGGGTTGGGGGGGGAGAAGGGAGAGGGGTTGGGGGGGGGAGAAGGGAGAGGGGTTGGGGGGGGGAGAAGGGAGAGGGGTTGGGGGGGGGAGAAGGGAGAGGGGTTGGGGGGGGGAGAAGGGAGAGGGGTTGGGGGGGGGAGAAGGGAGAGGGGTTGGGGGGGGAGAAGGGAGAGGGGTTGGGGGGGGGAGAAGGGAGAGGGGTTGGGGGGGGGGAGAAGGGAGAGGGGTTGGGGGGGGGGGAGAAGGGAGAGGGGTTGGGGGGGGGGGAGAAGGGAGAGGGGTTGGGGGGGGGGAGAAGGGAGAGGGGTTGGGGGGGGGGGGAAGGGAGAGGGGTTGGGGGGAGAAGGGAGAGGGGTTGGGGGGGGGGGAGAAGAGAGAGGGTTTGGGGGGGGGGGGAGAAGAGTGAGGGGTTTGGGGGGGGGGGAGAAGAGAGAGGGGTTGGGGGGGGGGAGAGAAGAGAGAGGGGTTGGGGGGGGGGAGAAGAGAGAGGGGTTGGGGGGGGGGAGAAGAGAGAGGGGTTGGGGGGGGAGAAGAGAGAGGGGTTGGGGGGGGAGAAGAGAGGGGTTGGGGGGGGAGGAGGAGAGAGGGGGTTGGGGGGGGAGGAGGAGAGAGGGGGTTGGGGGGGAGGAGGAGAGAGGGGGTTGGGGGGGGGGGAGGAGAAGAGAGGGGGGTGGGGGGGGGAGGAGGAGAGAGAGGGGGTTGGGGGGGGGGAGGAGGAGAAGAGAGAGGGGGTTGGGGGGTGGGGGGAGGAGAAGAGAGAGGGGGTTGGGGGGGGGGGAGGAGAAGAGAGAGGGGGTTGGGGGGGGGAGGAGGAAGAGAGAGGGGGTTGGGGGGGGGGAGGAGAAGAGAGAGGGGGTTGGGGGGGGGGAGGAGAAGAGAGAGGGGGTTGGGGGGGGGGGAGGAGAAGAGAGAGGGGTTGGGGGGGGGGGAGGAGAAGAGAGAGGGGTTGGGGGGGGGGGAGGAGAAGAGAGAGGGGTTGGGGGGGGGAGGAGAGAGAGGGGTTGGGAGGGCGGGGGAGGAGAGAGAGGGGTTGGGGGGGCGGGGAGAAGAGAGAGGGGTTGGGGGGGCGGGGGAGAAGAGAGAGGGGTTGGGGGGGCGGGGGAGAAGAGAGAGGGGTTGGGGTGGGCGGGGGAGAAGAGGGGGGTTGGGGGGGGCGGGGGAGAGAGAGGGGGGTTGGGGGGGCGGGGGAGAAGAGAGGGGGGTGGAGGTGGCGGGGGAGAAGAGAGGGGGGTTGGGGGGGGCGGGGGAGGAGAGAGAGGGGTTGGGGGGGGCGGGGGGAGGGAGAGAGGGGTTGGGGGGGCGGGGGAGAAGAGAGGGGGTTGGGGGGGGGCGGGGGAGAAGAGAGGGGTTGGGGGGGGCGGGGGAGAGAGAGGGGTTGGGGGGGCGGGGAGAAGAGAGAGGGGTTTGGGGGGCGGGGGAGAAGAGAGAGGGTTTGGGGGGTCGGGGGAGAAGAGAGGGGTGGGGGGAGAAGAGGGGGGGGGAAGAGAGAGGCGGGGTAGAAGAGAGAGGGGTGGGGGGAGAAGAGAGGGATGGGGGGGAGAAGAGAGGTGGGGCAGTGGGGGGGGGAGGAGAGAGAGAGAGAGGAGTGTGGGGGGGAGAGAGAGAGGGGTGTGAGGGGGGAGAGAGAGGGGTGTGAGGGGGGGGAGTGTGAGGGGGGAGAGAGAGGGGTGTGAGGGGGGGGGAGAGAGAGGGTGTGAGGGGGGGGGAGAGAGGGGGTGTGAGGGGGGGGGAGAGAGGGGTGTGAGGGGGGGGGAGAGAGGGGTGTGAGGGGGGGGAGAGAGAGAGGGGTGTGAGGGGGGGGGAGAGAGGTGTGAGGGGGGTGGAGAGAGAGGGGTGTGAGGGGGGTGGAGAGAGAGGGGTGTGAGGGGGGTGGAGAGAGAGGGGTGTGAGGGGGGGGAGAGAGAGGGGTGTGAGGGGGGGGAGAGAGAGGGGTGTGAGGGGGTGGGAGAGAGAGGGGTGTAGGGGGGGGGAGAGAGAGGGTGTAGGGGGGGGGAGAGAGGGGTGTGAGGGGGGGAGAGAGAGGGGTGTGAGGGGGGGGAGAGAGAGGGGTGTGAGGGGGGGGAGAGAGAGGGGTGTGAGGGGGGGGGGAGAGAGAGGGGTGTGAGGGGGGGGAGAGAGAGGGGTGTGAGGGGGGGAGAGAGAGGGGTGTGAGGGGGGGGAGAGAGAGGGGTGTGAGGGGGGGGAGAGAGAGGGGTGTGAGGGGGGGAGAGAGAGGGGTGTGAGGGGGGGGAGAGAGAGAGGGTGTGAGGGGGGGGAGAGAGAGGGGTGTGAGGGGGGGGAGAGAGAGAGGGGTGTGGTGTGAGGAGAGAGGAGGGGGAGGGTTGGGGGGGGATTGTGGGGGAAGAAGAGGGTGGTGGGGGGGGGGAAGAGAGAGTGGGGAGGGGGTTGGGGGGGGGGGGAAAGAGGGAGGGTGTTGGGGGAGGGGGAGGGGTGTGGGGAAGAGAGGTGGGGGAGAGGGATGTGGGGTGGGGGGGAAGAGAGAGGGGGGGGGGGGGGGGAGTGTGAGTGGGAGGGGGGGGGGGGGGGGGAGTGGGTGAGGGAGGGGGGGGGGGGGGGGGGGAGG